>NC_047676.1:51013422-51203422 GCF_011762505.2 Arvicanthis niloticus | reverse complement strand
GGCCTACAGAACTCCACATAGATTGGACCAGAAAAGAAATTTCTACCGTTACATAATAGTCAAAATGCGGGGCTGTTAGCTCATGCGTGGGCGTAGGTCCTGTTGGGTAGAGTTGTGATTCCCATGTGTCTGCTATGGCTTGGGCTGGCATAAGTATGGGAATTTGACTGAGTTCACTCCACACGGCACTGGGAGGATGCTAGGCTGTGAGAAGTTGCAGGGCTCTGCCCGGGCATGGAGGAGTCTCAACCTGAAGTTCCTCAGGGGTAGAGCTCCTCAGTAGAGATCTCTGGGCCGATACAGCTGACCAGGAGACTGGTTGTCTCTGTCCTTGGGCTAGCTTGATTGAGTTGGCAGGCCCCCTCAGTGGGAACGTAGAGAAGTCCTCAGCAGGAGATTAAACAGTGGCTGGGTAGTCTAAAAACCCCTCTGCAGTTCTCCACCGCAGGCCCCAAAGACACAAGAAGGTCCATGGTTTTAAAAGGTTTATTGTCACGGCAACCGACAGATTGGGAAAAAATCTTTATCAATCCTACATCCGATAGAGGGCTAATATCCAATATATACAAAGAACTCAAGAAATTAGACTCCAGAAAACAAAATAACCCTATTAAAAAATGGGGAATAGAGCTAAACAAAGAATTCTCGACTGAGGAAACTTGAATGGCCAAGAAGCACCTTAAGAAATGTTCAACATCCTTAGTCATCAGGGAAATGCAAATCAAAACAACCCTGAGATTCCACCTCACACCAGTCAGAATGACTAAGATCAAAAACTCAGGTGATAGTACATGCTGGTGAGGATGTGGAGAAAGAACACTCCTCCATTGTTGGTGGGATTGCAAGCTGGTACAACCACTCTGGAAATCAGTCTGGTAGTTCCTCAGAAAATTGGACATAGCATTACCTGAGGACCCAGCTATACCATTCCTGGGCATATACACAGAAGATTCTCCAACCTATAACAAAGACATATGTTCCACTATGTTCATAGCAGCCTTATTTATAATAGCCAGAAGCTGAAAAGAACCCAGATGTCCTTCAACAGAGGAATGGATAAAAAAAAAATGTGGTACATTTACACAATGGAGTACTACTCAGCTATTAAAAACAATGAATTCAAGAAATTCCTAGGTAAATGGATGAAACTAGAAAATATCATCCTGAGTGAGGTACCCCAATCACAAAAGAACACACATGGTATTTACTCACTGATAAGTAGATATTAGCCCAAAAGCTTGAAATAGCCAAGATTCAACTAACTGACCACATGAAGCTCATGAAGAAGAAAGACCAAGTGTGGGTGCTTTCATCCTACTTAGAAGGAGTAACAAAATACTCAAGGGAGCAAATATTGAGACAAAGTGTGGGACAGAAACTGAAGGAAGTGTTGTCTGGAGACCAATACACCTACATATTCATCCAATGTGCAGTCACCAAAGGTAGACACTGATGTGGATGTCAGAAAGTACATGCTGACAAGAGCCTAATTTAGCTGTCTCCTTGGAGGTCTGCTAGAGTCTGACATATTCTAAAGTAGATGCTCACAGCTAACCATTGATCTGATCAAGGGGTTCCCAATGGAGGAGTTAGAAAGAAGACTGAAGGAGCTGAAAGGGTTTGTGGCCCCATGGGGAGAGCAACAATACCAACCAATCAGAACTCCCCAGGGTCTAAACCACCAGCCTGGGAGCACATAGGGAGGTACCCATGTCTTCAGCTGTATATGTAGTGGAGGATGGCCTTGTTGGGCATAGGTGGGAGAGGAGATCCTTGGTCCCATGAAGACTGTACACCCAGTGTGGGAAATTCAGGGATGGGTAGGTGGGATTTGGGGGGGAGCTAGGGGCACATCCTCATAGAAGCAGGAGGAGGAGTGATGGGATTGGGTTCCTGGGGGGGGGGGAGGTTGTAAGGGGAGAGAAATCTAAAATGTAAATATAATATCCAATAAAAAATGGAAAAAGAATAAAAGGTTTATTGTCTTAGCGGAAGGTGAATCTGGTTTTACCAACCTTCCCTCTTCCTCCTTCCCCCCTCCCTTCTGCCCCCCCGTTGCTCAGGGCAGACCTGAGTTAAATAGGGAGAGAGAAGGGTCTGGGAAGGAATGTTTAATTGGCTATGCCCTTTGGCCTTTAGATATCTCATTAATATGGAGATCTCTTAAGGCTGAAGCCTGTAGTCATGCCCTCTACCTGCTGACACAAACCTCTCTTTGGGAGGGGCTGTAGGGACATTGCCCTACATGACTGAAAGGCATGGATCAATGGAGGTCTTGGCCATAGGTCAGGATCCTGGAGTCTGGGAGTGTGGTGAAATGTATGACGTCCCTTGTAGGTATGGATACTTGTTGGATCTCCAGCCATCTCTAGCCAGTGCTCCACCAGAAACCAAGATATCCTTCAGGGTCCCGCATCAAAACACCAAATGCACAAAACAAAGAAAGAATATTAAAGGCAGTAAGGGGAAAAGGTCAAATAACATATAAGAGCAGACCTATCAGAATTACACCAGACTTCTCACCAGAGACTATGAAAGCTAAAGAGCCCAGGTAGATGAAATACGGACCCTAAAAGAATACAAATGCCAGTCCAGGCTACTATACCCAGCAAAATTCTCAATTACCATAGATGAAGAAACTAAGATATTCCATGACAAAAAGAAATTTATACAGTATCTTTCCACAAATCTAGCCCTACAAAGAATAATAGATGGAACACATCAACACAAGGAGAGAAACTACACACTAGAAAAGCAAGAAAGTAATCTTCTTTCAACAAACCCTAAAGAAGACAGCCACACAAACATAAAAATAACACCAAAAGTAACAGGAGGCAACAATCACTATTCCTTAATATCTCTTAACATCAGTGGACTCAATTCTCCAATAAAAAGACATAGAATAACAGACTAGATATGTAAACATGACCCAGCATTTTTCTGCATACAGGAAATGCACCTCAGTGTCAAAGACAGACACTACCTCAGAGTAAAGGCCTGGGAAACAATTTTCCAAGCAAATGGTTCCAAGAAAAAAGCTGGAATAGCCATTCTAATATCAAATAAAATCAATATTCAACAAAAAGTTATCAAAAAGGGATAAGGAATGTCACTTCACACAGTTCAAAGGAAAAATCTACCAAGAAGTACTCTGAACATCTATGCTCCAAATACCAGGGTACCCACATTCATAAAAGAAACTTTACTATAGCTCAAAGGACACATTGCACCTCACACAACAATAATTTCAACACCCCACTCTCATCAATGAACAGATCATGGAAACACAAACTAAACAGAGACACAGTGAAACTAACAGAACTTATGAACCAAATGGATTTAACAGATATCTATACAACATTTCATCTTAAAACGAAATAATATACCGTCTTCTCAGCACTTCATGATGCCTTCTCCAAAAACAACCATGTAATTAGTCACAAAACATCCCTCAAAAGATACAAGAAGATTGAAATAATCCCATGCATCTTATCAGATCACGATGGACTAAGGCTTGTCTTCATTAGCAACAAAAACAACAGAAATACACATGGAAGCTGAACAATATCCCACTCAAAGCTAACTTGGTCAAAAAAGAAAGAAAGAAAGAAATTAAAGACTTTTTAAAATTTAATGAAGATGAAGGCACAACATACCCAAACTTATGGGATACAATGAAAGCAGTGATAAGAGGAAAATCAGCCCTGAGTGCCTCCAAAAAGAAACTGGAGAGAGCATACATGAGCAGCTTGTTAGCACAGCTGAAAGCTCTAAAACAAAAAAGCAAATACAACCAAGAGGAGTAGACAGCAGGAAATAATCAAACTCAGGGCTGAAATCAACCAAATAGAAACAAAAAGAACTATACAAAGAATCAATAAAACTGGGAGCTCAATCTTTCAGAAAAATCAACAAGATAGATAAACCCTTAGCCAGACTAACCAGAGGGCACAGAGACAGTATCCAAATTAACAAAATCAAAAATAAAAAGGGAGATAAAACAATAGAAACAGGAAATTTTTTAAAAAGTTTATCAGATCCTACTACAAAAGCCTATATTCAGCAATATTGGAAATTCTGGATGAAATGGACTATTTTCTAGAAAGATACCAAATACCAAAGTTAAATCAGGATCAGATAAACCATCTATACAGTCCCATAACTCCTAAAAATAGAAGCAGTTATTTAAAGTCTCCCAACTACAAAAAACAAAACAAAAACAAACAAACAAACAAACAAACAAAAAAACCCAGCAAGCCCATGACCAGATGAGTTCAGTGCAGAATTCTATCAGACCTTCAAAGAAAACCTAATACCAATACTCTTCAAACTATTCCACAAAAAAGAAACAGAAGGAACACTACCCAATTCATTCCATGAAGCCACAGTTATGCTGAGTGTTCTCCCTTGGAGATGAAACAGTTTCTGTCTAACCAGGAATTTGTCACAATTTCCTTTCATGGAGAACTTCATAAGAGATTTTTTTTCTACTTCTATCATGTTTAATGTTCCAAAAGATTTTAAAAACTAGTTGAGCACATATTACTTTTAGGTTCAGAAGATATCATGTATATTTAAGAGGCATTTAACTATTATACATTATTTTGGTGACTTAAAAATGTCAATACTGAGTTTTTTTATTTTAAAATAAATTATATTAGTTTAATTAAAAATAATAATGATAGCAGTAGTTATAATTCGAAGCTAGGCAGAAGTTTATTGCATAATGATTACTGTACTGTTTGGGGGCATTTTATATATAGTCATGTGCATAAAAGAAAAACTGTCTTGGTCATGTTGTTTTGCCAAAGCAATGGAAAAGAAACTAATATAATGATTACAGGAGACTGACTATAAATTAAAATGACTCCCCTTCTTCCTTTCAGTTCCTCTATCATTCTGCTTTCTTCTCAGTTGGGTCTTTGTTGTTGTTGTATGTTTGTTACAGCACTGATATATTCTTAATAAGGGTCCACAGCTCAGAATTCACTTTTTGTGTTGTGTATTCTACAAGCTTTTATACATATACATGGTATACATCCAAATGTAAACATCACAGCACTGTATAGAAGTTTATCTGCCCTAGAAACATTTTACATTCTTCTCCCTCATCCTTCCCTTCCTTTGAAGCTTTGACTCCTGGCAATATCTTACTTTTGTTTTTACCCCCATTTACTATATCAATGGTTTTGCTCTGTTCCAAAAGCCATAGAGTTGATATTGTGACAACTATCCTGCTTGGGTTGGCTTCTCTCCTTTAGAAAAATTTGTTTCTTCCATGCGTTTTTGTGACTTTTATTTTTCAGTAGCACATACTGTGTAGCTAAATACCACAGGTATCCATTGTCTGTTAAAGAACAGTTGTTTGCTCTCAAGATTTAATGCTCATGAGTAAAGAAAGCTGCAGTTATCAATCTTGCCCTTACTTTTCAGCCCATTTAGATAGTCAGAAGAAAAAATGTTGGACCTTATGATAAAGATATTAATTTTGCAATATATATATATATCCCAAAATGGCTATACTATTTTGCATTCTTTTCATTAGAAAATGAGAGTTTCTGTTGCTACATAATTCTATCAACATGTATCAGGCTGTCAGTATTTATTTAGATTTTATCCATGCTGACCAGTTTATAGGGGTTCTTTGTTTAATTTACAACTCACTAGTGATGTACAGTTGGGCGTCCCTTATCTGAAATGAAATACTTGGGACCTTAGATTTTGTTTTATTTATTTACTGTTTGGTACTTGAAGCATTTGCCCTTTTCCGAGATACCATGAAGATGGGGCCTAAGTGTAGCATGGATTTATTTATTGCTCATTGTTTTACTTAACGGTCATACTGTTGTTGTAAAATGCCATGACCAAGGCAACTGATATAAGAAAGCATTTACTTGGGGACTTGCTCACAGTTTCAAGGGGTTCCTCCATCACCACCATGATGCGGAGGAGGTCAGCAGGCAGGCATGGTACTGGAGCAGTAGCTGAGAGCTTACATCGGATCCACAAGCAGGAGGCAAAGAGAGAAACAATGTGTCTGTGGTGGGCTTTAAAACCTCAAAACTGACAATATATACATATATACAATATTATATAATATGTATATTATTGATAATATATAAATATATTTATTTTATATAAACATTTATTACATATAAGTATATTATATAATTATGTATTATATAATATATATAAATATATTCTATTGTATTATATTATATATTACAAAAATTATTATAATTATAAAGTTCTCTATTTTCACTTTGGTAAGAGATTTTAAGTGTTGTCAGGCCCTTTAAAAACCATAAATGGCTTTTGAATTTTTGCAAATGTACTTTTTTCATCTATTGAAATGATCATAAGATTTATTTTTAGCCTTATGAATGACATTAACTTTTTTAATGTTGAATTAGTCTTGTAAACCTGTAATAAACATGGTTTGTCAAAATATATATTGATTTTTAAACTTTGTTGACTATAGTATGCATGTGTGTTCATGAGATACATTTCCACTTGTGGTTCTCTTTCTTTTAATATCATGGCATGATTTTAGGATCAACCTAAAAATAGAATAAATCAAAAAGCAGTCTTTCTACTTCTTTTTTTTCTGGTAAAGAGATTAATAAAGATTGTTATAATTTCTTCTTTAATTATTTGCTAGAACTCACTATTGATCCTATCAAGTTTGGTACTTTCTTGTGGAAAGCTTATTAACTATTGATCCAATCTATTTTAATAAGTGTTGACCTATAAAATGATTGATTTCTTCATATCTAAGTTTTTGTACTTTTTTTTAAACTCAAGAAGTTGATCCATTTCATCTAGATTATTAAATTTGTTATTATAGAGTCATTTGTAATATTCTTTCATTGTCTTTTAATGTCTGTATAATCAATAGTTATTACACTTCTTTCGTGTCTGATACAGCAGCTTATGTTTTATATCTACGCTAGCCTAGCTCAGAGCATATCAACTTCATTGATCCTTTGAAAGAACCAGTTTTGGTTTGGTTTACTTTTTTCTATTGATTTGTTATTCTGAATATCATTGATTTCCACTCTAATTTTAATTATCTCTTTTTCCCTGTGTATATCAAACTTAATTCAATCTTTTCCTCTTTTTTTAAAAAAAAAATTAGAAACCTAGACACCTGATTTTTAGATCCTTATCTTTCTCTGATCTGTTAATTTCATGCTGATAACTTTCTTCTAAGCACTGTCTTCAGTGTGCTTTGTGCATGATAAGTGTTATTTTAATTTTCTTTTAGTTCAAAGTATTTTTAACTCTCCCTTAAGACACCATTGATGCTTGTGTTAAATGTGCATTGCTTAATCCTCATGTATTTGGGGTTTACTTAAATATCCTTTTCATCATTACTCATTTCCATGATAGTTTGAGACTCTATTTGCTGTGATTTATATTCTTTTCCATTCAGTGTGTTTTATGGGCTGCCTGTACCTTAGCGAATGCTTTATGTGAGCTGGAGAACTCAAAATAAATGATGACATATGCATACATATTAATACTTGTAGTGATGACAAGTTTATGTGAATTGTGCTTTATGACGGTTTTCATTAAAATATAACATGTGTGTGGTAAAATTTAAAGTTCTTAAATGTACATATCAATAAACTTTCATAAAGTGATCACACCTGTGTAAGCAATATCTGTATCAAGACAGCATTCCTATGAGTCCATTAGGAACCATGGGAAGTATACTATTTACTGGTTTCTTCTAAAGGTTGGTTGGACACAATACCTTAGGGGTGAGACAGTGTGAGACAAATCCAACAGGAGAAGTTGGGAAACAAACCAGAGACTTGTATCAAAGGTAATCTGAGTACTGACGAGGTCCAGAGATTGTGTCAAAGGTGATCTGAGTAGTGACTAGGTTCATCCTCTCTTTCCTCAACTAGGATCTAGGTCCCCTTCCTCTCAGCTAACAGATTTATCAGTCTAAATGATTTGCCTAACAGCAACCTCTGACATTATCCTGTATAAATTCTGATACCCATGAGCAGAAGTCTATCATTGACAAATGTCTCACTCACTGCTAAAATTAACAACCCAATAAATCTCATTGGACCCTGTTGGAACCCCTGATTTTAGGCAACAACAATTTACTTCCTCTTTTTTTTTAACCAAGATCCAGTTTTTCTTTGTTTTCTTTTTCGTTTGTTTGTTTCGTTTTTTTTTTTTTATCTTGCTTATGAGCTAGCAGAATGATCAAATCCCAAATTATTCACATTGGGAGGGAAAGATATCTAGTCAGTATTTATAGGTTTCAGTTTACAAGGATTATTACTGTGGTTCTTGGTAAAACCATTGTTCCTCTGGAAACAAAAGCTCTATGCTTTTGCCTTAATGTGGAAGGCACTAGTTAAGATGAATAATTACCTTTAAATGACACTTAAAATTTTGTTTCTCACTCATGCTGATCACATTTCAAGTGTTCTATAGGTATGAATGCTGCATGTTTATTTTATAGGAACATGAGCATCTCCATCTTTGTAGAAACTTGTTCTGGACAATACTGCTCTAGACTTCTATTTTCTTACCAGTTGTAGATATAGCCAGTGCCATATAGTGGCAGCTGCCTTATGCATACATCTTAACCTGAAATTCCTAATCCTTCTGCCTCCACCTCACACGTATGCATCAGCATACCCAGCCTTGAGCTGTGCTTTTAAGAAAAGTATTTAAGTATTTTGTACCCTGTTACTTTGCATAATGTGTTTATTAGCTGTACTAGTTTTCCAATATAATCCTTAGGGTCTATTTTTATATTCATAGAATCATATCATCTCTAAACAAAGATATTTAAACTTCTTCCTGTCCTATTTGTACCCTCTTTAGTTCCCCTTGTCTTATTGCTCTAGCTAAGATATCAAGCACTGTATTGAATAGGAGTTGAGATAATGGACATCTATACCATGTTCCTGATTTTAGAGGAAACTGAGTTTTTCCTCCATTTTACACAATATTGGCTATGGGCATGTTATATAGTACATTTATTATGTGTACACATATGTATATATATATGTACACATAATAAT
Organism: Arvicanthis niloticus; assembly: GCF_011762505.2. Taxonomy (NCBI): domain Eukaryota; kingdom Metazoa; phylum Chordata; class Mammalia; order Rodentia; family Muridae; genus Arvicanthis; species Arvicanthis niloticus. The sequence continues at coordinate 51,194,366 of NC_047676.1, read as the reverse complement.
ATATATATGTATATGTATATGTATATAATATATATATATATATATATATATATATATATATATATATATTCTTTAGGACTTTTGTGATGGATGTTGAATTTTGCCAAGAGCCTTTCTGGCAAATGATGTGATAATATTCTGTCATAGGTTGATGCAAGCTTTGAAACATGTGTGTGTTGACATTGAAGTACCAATGAAGTCAAAGAACTAGTAAGGAGCCATGGGGTGAAACTTAGATGGAATGCCTGTGATATGGGGGAAAGAGGAATAATGAAACAGGAAGAACTAAATGGGGTGCAGAATGTGAGGGTAACATACAGGAGAGGGTATGGGAGAAATGACTAATACTCAAAAACCTATGAAAATGCCATACGGAAATCTATTACTATAGAAACACACACACACACACACACACACACACACACACACACACACTCAACTGTGCATCTCAGAGACACTATGAACTATCAAATAAAAACCTAATAAACTAGTATAGGTAAACTTTTTCAAATTATTAGTCATGGAGACCCATAAACACCCCCCAAACATTACACTCTATTGCTACTGCTCTTGGTTACTGTCCAGGACTTGATTGGAAAACCCTATTGCTGAAGATACCATGTACTTTTGAATCTTGTGACATAAAGAAATTAAGCTTGTCATGCTAACTAGGGCAACATATTATGGCTGATTAAGTCTTAGGCCCTAAGGAGAACCAAATGCTATTATTTTGCTAAACAGACACGCTAATAAACCACATCCTTCTCTCAAGTTCTATAGATTAGTGCATCGTTCCAGCCTCATCACAAAAGCTTCCTTTTGTAGTCAGTAGTAATTAATATAGAAATCCACAATGCGTCAAGTTCAGAGAATAAAAGACTGTGTAGTGTTCAGCTCTGAACAAGACAGATAAACCCCATCTCTCTCAGCAAGATTATGGGTATGATATGGAAGAGGAAGTAGAAAGACTAGGGGCCAGGGTAGTAGAAATTTGCATCAAAATGGTATTTAGAAGATATGATCATATTATGGTACACATGAACACACAGCAACTGTGACTGAGTGCAAACACAAATTTTGTATAAAAGAAAATCAGGCCAGGAAAAAAAAGATCCCAGCATGGATTTGGGCAGAGCTCATGAAGCACCGCCCCCAACTGAGGAGATGCTGGCAATTGATGGCTGGCTGCTGGAGGAGGGAGAGTTAGCTTGCTTCAAGGGCAGGACCCCTGAAAGGTTCTCCATGCTCCAGAAGATGGTCCTACACCATGCACATACAGGAAGCAGGAAGCAGAAGCATGGGTTCCCTTTTACAAAGAACATGTGATGTTGGAAAAGAAAAATGGGATTGAGTAATAGGGAAGGGATTGGAGGAGAGGGAGGGGGCAGTGCTTGGATCAAAGTACATTATATGTATGTATGAAATTCTCAAATGATGACAAAGGATGCTCACTGCGGCTTGATTTCTACACTAACTCCCAGGTGCCTTTCTTCTTCCTTGAGGGAGCACAAAGCCCTGGCCGGCATCATGCTGAGGGGTTTCACAGCTATCAGAACCATGAGATAGAATAAAACTTCTTTCCTTTATAAATTATCATCTTAGGCACACCGTTATCACTACAGAGAATGAACCCAAGTACCAGACTGATTTGGACGTAACTGGGATTTCATCATTCATCATGCCAAACACAGAAGACTCAAACATGAAGTGTGGGTCAGCTTGTTGACTTTAACTACTGTTACCAGATTCCACTCTCTTGGCTGGAGCAGGGGACATGACTGCCACTTGCACCCCAGCTGTGTTGTTTGTAACCTGTACCACTTGGAAGTGTTTGACTTAGATGGGGGTCCCTGAAGCAGGAAATTTAACCTCTCAAGTCTCTCACACAAAAACCAAAGGCTTCTCTTGAACAAACAGCTTGAATACTTTCTAAAAGCCTTTTCTATAAAACAAAAAAAGTTGATAATCCTAGGATAATTAAAAATATGTGCCCACAAAGGTGGGAGTGGGGCTAGTTAGGTGGCCATCACCAGTAATAAATGAAGAAAAGTTGAGATGATTAGTTTAGCTAAACAAAACTGAAATAACTCAAACATAAGAAGATGGTATCTTCTAGACACTATGTTATTTTACCTTCAAATGTGTATTTTTATAGATTGTTTTTAATAACAAACTTAAAGCATTTTTCTTTGTTATACTTTTTAGGCGGCAGTCATAAGTCTGCTCACAATCCAAGGCCATGCTGCCCCATACACTAGGGTTTCAGTGGTTGTAGCTTTTTTGAAAGCAGGATGGTGGTGAGATTAATCAATGTCAGAAATGTTGTTAAAAGCAAAAAGACCCACAAACCCTTCCTATCATATCCAACTGGCAGGAATATAAATAGCTCATGCACTTTGCTATGCAGAAAACCAAACAAAGGTCAAAAAGATACTGTGGAAAGGTGGGTAGAATGTGTGTGTTTATGAGAACAAGATGTGGCTGCTTTCTGGTTTAGCGGCCACCTGATTCTGTTTACAAATAGAATTCTGGAGTGAATGAGCCACTTCCTGTTAGATTATCTCTGTCTCTGTCACTCTCTCTATGTCTCTGTCTCTGTCTCTCTCTGTCTCTGTCTCTGTCTCTCTGTCTCTCTCTCTCTCTCTCTGTGTGTGTGTGTGTGTGTGTGTGTGTGTGTGTGTGTGTGTGTGTGTGTGTGAGAGAGAGAGAGAGATTAAAGTGCAGATCTGATATCCCTATCTGGTACTGTTTAGGAGAAAATGCTGCCTGCCATTTATCAAAATCTAAACAGCTGCAATCTAACGATGTTAGTGTAGTCTTAATCCTAAGTAAATAAATGTGAGCAGTGATTATATAACAAAAACATGTGGACCAGAGGTTTAAACTCAATGACTTTCACTTCCATTTGGATTTCTCACTCTTGTAGACTTTCTGAAGTTCTCTCAGTGTTTCCCAACTTTGCTGGGCTAGCAGGGGTGGCAGATTCTGCAGCTATAGCCCCTTAGCTCCTTTCAAGCCTGTTATGCTACATTTATTGGAATTCCATACTTTTTTTCCCTTGAAATCATTTACTTTGAAAGCCAGCTTGGATTATTTGAAAATTACTAGCTGGAAAACCATGGAGCGATTAAAAGCATCATTATATTCTCTACATCAGATAGAAGTGGACAGGAAAAGCATGTGCGGGTCTGTAATTCTCCCCACGTGACTCATCTTTAAACCAGTTAGGCCTTCGCTTAGGACTCACTCCGCTCATTAGGCAGTCATGTCAGTGCATCATGCTCTGGGTCACTGAAGCATTTAATGGAGACGGGGTTATGAATCCCTCTTGCAGCTAATGACAGTGTACATGGCCATTAATCAACAGTGTTTATTATAAATGCGGTGTTGGCTCTTGCCATTTGGTTGGCAACCAGTTAAAATATTTTCTTTTTATGCATTTTCAGGAGCCGTGTTTAGGGAGCAGATTAATAATCCAAGGAAGCGCCTCTTCAGACTCCGCTTTCTCTACATAAATGACCTCATCTCTGGAGACGCCACACACTTGACTACAGGACGCAAGGAACTCAATTTCAAGCTGACCATGAAACGTTCTCTAATAATGCTAGAAGGTGCTGTGGAGGCTTCTAGAGGTGCAAAGACATCAATAACTTTAACCAGCCCTGGAACCTGTATGCTTGAAATTGTTCTGTCAGTAAAGATGTGCCTAGTGGTGCAACCAAGCCATGACTGTTGTTATGGGGCAAATGATTGCTTTCTGACTGACTTTCACTTCCATTTGGATTTCTCGCTCTTGTAGACTTTCTGAAGTTCTCTCAGTGTTTCCCAACTTTGCTGGGCTAGCAGGGATGGCAGACTCTGCATTCGAAGCCTGCTTCCTGGGAAGGACTGTATGACTCGTATTATGGCCCTTGTCAAAATCCCATTGTTGGGGAGGTCATGGGGCCTAGGGTAGAACCTGCTATTGTTATTTTGCTAAATTTCTATGTTGTCAAATTGTCTTCTAAATATTTATGTTTATGCCCATAGACCTAGGCTATTCTAAATCCTGGTCAAAAAAGTGTCTTTGTATAATGGAGAGATGTATACAAATGATCAACATAGGAAAAATAAGAGATTAAGTGCTCAGGCCTAAATGAGACATCAAATTTAACCCCGCCAATTCCAAGGCTCATGTAACATCATGGGAGAGGAGAAGAAAAAAAGTAAAAGCCAGAGAGTACTGTTAAATGTTGCTTTCCAGAAATGATATGGACAGTGCATTCAGGAACTCAATTCTTTCACCCAACTAATTCAATCTAAATTTACAGTATATTCCCTAGTCGTTCTCTGAAACTTTTCTGTAAAATCTACCTTTCCATTTCTAATTTTATAAACATGTATTTTTTCTTTTTTATGCATGTGAGGTTTTGTTCCTGTTTAGGTTTTCTGAAAACTAACTCTTTGATCTATATGAAGAAAATGCTTAAATATTGACTTGCATGTGCATATAGGAAAGTGTTTGGGTGTCCACGTGTCTCTGCATGCCATGGAGGTTGAGTGCTGACTTGTAGGCAGATGCATATAGACAAAACAGAGACTAAGTGGCTCCCACCAGAAAGAAGATGCTACCATGACCACTTGTCCAAAGCATGGAAAAGTTATTTCCAATACCTAGAAATTGAAGACCTTCTGACCCATAGGGGATTGTGCAGCATCCTCAGAAAGGCATTGTTAGTATTGAGGAACAGTTTGTGCTAGAATATAGGCTGTCCTTTGCTCACCTGATGAATGTCAAACCAAAAATCAAACTGATTCCAAGTAATTTTATTTCTACAACTACAAATCCAAACAACCCCTCAAATACTGTATTTGGGAAACTGGGTTTTTAAAATAAAGAACATGAAAGGTTTCCTATAGAAAATGAAGGCTACCCTAACATAGGTACTAAAGAGAGTTCTTTGAGTGAAAATGAGAAGTCATTGAACTGCAGAATGAAGTATTGAAAATGTATAGCTATCAGTGATAAGCAAACAAACACAAAGTAATGCACTTCTTTTGTGTTATGTAGAAGTCATTTCTAACTCCACTATAACAATGCAAAGTATGAAGAATAACTGTAATCACAAAAATTGTTAATGTCTGCAACAGTGTTGAAAGCCAGTTTTTACGTCAATAACAAAGTATGAAGGGGAAGCAAGACAGTGAAGTTTTTTAACATATTGCAATAAAAATGTTTTATGTAACTGTCATACCAACTATAAATAAAAACTGCAGCAGATACAACATAGATAAATGGAACTATATGAGCTTGCCACAGTGAAACCAGCAAATCACAGAGAAAGAGATTTAAATAAAATACTAGCATAGAACTACAAAACAAACAATGAAATAATTAATAATAATAATAACCTGTCGCGACCCACGTCCGACCCACGGAATAAGGCAACGCGGCAACCGTGTTCTTCTTCAAGCGGTTTATTCAGCTATCCCTGTACAGCGAGCTTCTTCTCTTTTTCTCTTCTCCCCATGCATCCCCTTATAAGCATTGCCTTAATCCTATCAGCAGCTGCCACGAAGTCATGGTGATTGGCCATTCTCAATGATGCGAGGTGGAGTGATCGGGTAACCACACCTCTCAGCGCATACAACTCCATATATGGAGTTGCCTTTTCTCTCAAGCAATGCCTATGCCAAGCACCACCTTGTAATGGTGAGAGAGGAGCCGCTTCCCACAATAACCCACCTAGCCAGAGCTCACCTTTCAGTGGCTACTTTTTTTGAATATAAATAGGTCATTCTTACCTAAGATTAGTTTAGTGAAATTTTAAAGATAAAATTATAAAAGACTCACTTGAATTTTAGGACACTAGGAAGCTAAAAGAGAAAAGATGTAGATGCTTTCTAAAAGAACAGGAGTGGATGCATGAGTTCAAAAGAAAAAAGTCCTAAGTCAAGTCACAAGATTGCAAGAAGAGGTAGGATCTATAGTAGGTTGAAAGTATTGATAATGAAGAACCCAGAGACACACTGGTGCTTGCTTCTGCCATTTACTAGAAAACCGTCCAACTCCAGGCTCCAGGGCAGAAGCACTCAGCTTTATTTAGACACAGAGTGGAAGCCCTTGATCTCCCAGATATGGTTCCTTGTAAGTCTCACAGGATAAGGGCTCTCTGCATCTATGGATGACCGGGATTCTTTCCTTCTGAGCCAGATATTTATTTGTTAATGTTCTCACATTTAAGGTATGTTCTATGAGAAATTTTAAGGACAATTGAAGGAAAATTGTCTAGACTATAGAGCACCATTCTGCCAAAGGCTTTCTTAGAAAGTAAAACTGTCCTACAGAGTAACGCTCTTTGCTCTGAAACTTGATTCCAAGGCAACATGAAAATAAAATATCAGCTGAAAAACCTGGTAAGCCATGACCAGGAAACATAGACATGGAAACAAAAGAGTGGTGAATTAGAAATGAAAATGATGAGCATATTTCATTGCATGCATGTATGAAATTGTCAAAAACAAGGGTCAGAAAAGATCAACAGAGCAGAAATGCAGAGTCTAGTGTTTTTTTGGTTTATTTACCTAATACATTTTTGAACTGCCAAATGAATAATGAATCCCCCTAAGCTCCAGATAACATATTAAGTAAATAAAAAGCATACTTAGGTTTTAAGCCATCAGCCATCAAATTTTTGCTTGTAGGGGCCAAACGTAAATTATGACCTTAGAGATATCTTCTTTATGAGGATAAGTCCTTCAACATAAATGTTCTCTCTCTGCCTCTGTGCTCTAGTATTGGATGTATCTATCTCCCTGCTATACCAATGTGCAGACCTCATTCAGGCTTCCCTTTTCCTGTTTCCCTTAGAATCTGTTTTTAAGTAGAGCATTTTAACCTATCTTCTTTCCATTGCTTTTATGGCTTACCTCTTTACTCAACTGACTTATACTGTGTAGAACTACCTCTTTCCTTTTTTGCTACCTCAAATTAGGGATCTGTTCATGCAATTTTCTATGCCCATCTATTACCAACTTGTTCCTTGACCTCTGAAATGCTTAGTTTATTCCATTTATTCTAATTCTTTTAATAGAACTCTATTTAGTTTTTCTTATCTGACTTTTCTAATTAAATCTAAAACTTCAACATTAACTTTCATGATACTACATTCTGAATCTTTTCACTAATTCTCACTGTTGCCAGGAATATCACTTTCTTTCTTTTTAAGTGGATATTTTATTTATTTTTTTTTACATTTCAGATGTTATCCCCTTTCCTTATTCCCCCATAAACCCCCTATACCACCCTTTCTCCTCCTTTTTGCTTTTATACCATTTTAATTTCATGCAAGTATTAAGGTCGGTTCTAGGTTGAGGAACTAGCAATACAATAGATACAAATAGTCAAGGAACAAGCAAGACAATAAACCAATGGTCAAAGAGCAAGAAGGCAGTAAACAGAGTTTCGTGATCACTATTTCTAAGGGCTTATCAGGATGACCAAAATATCTAAGCCTACTTCCCTGTCCTAGCCCAAAGTAATTTTCATGCCTGAAGCCTACTTCTCTGTTCTAGCCTAAGATATAGATTCCTGCCTGTAATTACTTGTTTGTTCTAGCCTAATGTCAGATTCCTGCCTGTAGTTCATTTCCTTGTCTTTGGCCAATGTCAGATTCCTGCCAGGCAGCCCCAAAGCTCTCCACATCTCCCCCTTTTTTTATTGTATAAACAAGACTGAGCCTGTCTTAGGTCATTCTGACAAGAATATCTTCCTTACCTGTCATGAAATATGCATTATCAAAAGCAATGCACTTTTGTCTTAGGTCGGTAAGATTCTGTGAAGAATTTTACCCATCCTTGGCTTTCCTAGTCTGTTAAATTAATAACTCTACCTGGGGGTTCATTTTCAGTTTCAAGTCATGTACTCTGGCTGCCAATATGTTGATATTGTTAAAGACAAACTTTAACACTATGGGCAGGAATAAAAGTACTCCCAGGACAAAAAGGGCTAGCATGATCAAGCAATATATGCCATTCTTGGCGCTTGAGCAAACTGGAAATACTGACCTCAAGCCATGGATAATTTTATTAGCATTATCTGCAGAATCAAAGCTCAGCAGAGCAGCATTCTTTAAATTCATAATATCACTATGCAAAGTTAAAACATCCATAGAGTTGTTAGAATTATGCCAAATACCCTACACGTGTCTTTAAACTTTTTTCTAATTATAATGCCTATCATTGTAAATTTTAGAAGTAACACAACTCCATTGGTATTTGGCATGACACTCAAGATGGCTCCTTACTCTTAAACCAGCAATGATCAAGCCCATTACCCTCTTGCTCCTGCTTAAAGCCTAACTCACTTCTTCCAGTACTTGCAAGCTTTTTTCAGAAAACCAAGGTTCTGTAATACTCAGGGCAGTAAGACAAAAGCTGGTTGATAGACTCCATAACAGACATGCCAGGTTTCAACACACTAACACAATTAGAAAGTATACAATCAATGCAACTTACAATAAATATTGTAGAAGAGACAAAAGTAATTTTAACTTGACAATTAAAAGAGCCTTATTACATGCACTAACACTTGTTTGAAATCCAGAACCTGTCCCAGAAATATCACTTTCAATTGTATGCCTCTCACTGTATTTCTCAAAAAATCTGGTTTTATCATCCTGCTACTTTCCTCCTTCTATTTAATCTTTAATTTTTAATTTATTATATAAATTCAATTAGTTTCCAATCTATGACTCTAGCTTGACCCTCTCTTAAAATCTGTCATAGTTCAATTGCTTTTAGAAAATCATTCGTCAACCTACTCTAAAGTCACTGATGTTTATACCCAAGCTTGTTCCCATGCACTGTTTTTTTTACACATCTCAGTGTCAACATTATATGTCATTATCCTTAAAGCTTTAAGCTCAGTGTTACTCCTTTCCTCTCATTTACATAAAATCATTCATTAATTTTACATTTGATGTCTTTTAACATTATAATTAGCATTTCTTATTTCTGGGTAGAAACTCTTAACATGATAACACCTAAGTGATAGCTTCTCTCTCTTTTTTCATTAATCTTTACCCTGATGGAGCATTTCTAGTTTACATTCAGAGTTATCTTTTCTGCATCTGTGTTAGAACTCCAGTCAATTTCACAAGTACCTCAGATAGTTGCCAATCCAAGAACTTGGAACCAGGAAGGGATAATATAGACTACGTAACAGAATCCCCTATTCAGTGCAGAAAGGTTATCAGTTCCCAGTATTATTCCAAATCCATAATCATCAAGTCAATGCTTGTTTGCTTCTAAAGGGAGAAATCACAACTTTGAAACTGTTCTCCTAAGTTAAAAGCTTTCTAATTAGGTTTCTAATTAGGTTTAACCCTGTGTCCTTTGGCAGCCTACAAATGTATATAGAACAAGAATAAATCCCCTTTCTTATGACAACCTTCTAAATATAGTCATTGTCTCACACGCAGGTGCAACTCTTCTGGTAGTATATTATACACTGTTTATGTGTTATTGTCTTAATAGCATTTGTGGTCACAAGTTTTCTACCTGGCCTCTTTGCTCTCAGAATAACAAATCTGGGACTTAATTCTTTAAGAATAAATGCCTAGGCCATAAGGTTTGGCTCATTCCCCCACTAGCTGGTAACATTTGCAACCTATTTATTCTATTCTATTCTATTCTATTCTATTCTATTCTATTCTATTCTATGTGTGTCATGTGGCTGGCTACCTCACCTCAATTTCATAAATCTGACTTTGAGTCAGGTGGTGGATCTCCTGCCTGACTCTCTCTTAGCAGGAAGTCCCAGCCAAAAGTCCAGCCTTTTAATCCTGCCTCAGTTTATTGGACATTATCTCTTTATTGACAGGTGATTCTTCCATACAGTCCACAGGAGATTATCCTTCAGTTCTCTCCTAAAATGTAGACTCCATAGTGGTCAGAATAGCACCATTCTTCTCAGGGCTATGAAAAATCAAATAGAAGGAAAGTTTACAGAGTTTTCACTCATATTATAGAAAACAGAGTATTCCACTATGTTGTTCCTGGCTAAGGTTATGTGTACATGTTTTCTTTCTTCTCTGTAATGGGGCTTATACAGGTTGTGTTATTCCCAAGATCATCACAGCCTTTATCCCCTCTACAGACCTATAGGCTTGATGCAGCAGCTAATTCAGGTTTCTCTGCTGTATCCAAATAATCTCAGCTTACCCCCATAAACCATCTCCTTCTCAGGAGCTTCCCTATTATACTGAGATGATAGATGTTCTTGGATTTTTCCTGTGTTCTGTGGATAAACTTTTTATTAAGAAGAAATAGAATTTGATTTGCAAATCATTTTTACTCTACAGCCATGGCTCTACCTCCATTGGATTCCTGAACATAAACTATCTTCATGGACACATAAGAATTATGGGTGATACCTTAATGTAAACAATAGGAGATATAAATAAATGGAATGGTAGTTTTGAGGTGACAATAGGCAAAAGCTTTGCCATACTTGATTGACATCAAAAATATCTCTCAGAAAGTTTTTTCTGTTTGTCTTTTTGCTGAATTTTGATTAGAAATCTAGAAATATATATGCAGAAGAATGAAAACAATCTTTCCTCACACTTAAGAAATGGACTCAGATGAATTAAAAATTAAAATATAAAATCAGAGTCTGCACACTCTTGTAAGACAACACTGCAGACAACTGTGCATTCTTTATCTGGGGGACTAATTTTCAAATATGACATTAAAAGCACAAGCAAAACAAAAACAGAACAATGAATTTTCACCAGATTGAACAACTTCTGTAAAAAAAAAAAAAAAAAGTACAGAAAATAAAGTAATGAGACCCACAGAAGATACATTACTTGCAAACCTCAACTGCAACAAAGTTTTAAGGATTAATATCAAAAATATATAAGAAACTCAAAGAATCCAATAGGAAAATAATAGCTCAAGTTAAAACTAAACAAACTGAATAAAATATAAAGACATTGGATATAGAACTGGGATCTGGAACTAATTTATAGGTAAAAGAAATTTCAGTGACTTTTTATTCGGTTATTTATTCCAAATTATGTATTGAGCACCTGTGCTGGGCTAGGCCCATTGTTATGTGCTTAGATATAATGATGAACAGAATGAGAAACCATCTACATGCAAGTACTTTATACTTTAGCTGATGAGGTAAATCTTGCTCCATTTCATGTAAAAATTTCATATAAAGTCGAAATCTAGGAATATCTGTGATGAGTGAAACCATGTTGCCATTGTTCAGTAAATACTAGTTTTCCTTCAGCAAACAAAAAGCAAAAGAAACAAGTGGAACAAAAGCTCTTAATATGTCCAGGCCGGCTGGACAGTCAACTGGGACCCTTAGACCCTGTGAAGAGGACTGAGATGCATAAGAAAATAAAAAGGCACAGCAAGTCAAGAAGTCTGATCAAGCTGGCAAAATTTTTATTGTTCACACTGCTTATATACTCTAAAAATGAGATATGGGGAGGGGTAGGAAAGGAAAGAGGGCTTTGCAGGTGGAGGAAGCTAGCTGCAGCTGTGGGGTCTAACTAAGTTATTCTTACAAAGCCTTTCTGTTACCAGGGCTTCTAAAAACATCTATCTAGCAGGATGTTGGCTAAATCTAGAGATCAGGAGGAAGGGTTACTAAGGTTGGTTGCTATGAAGCCTTGTTTGAAGTTCTGAGAACTGACAACTGAGTCACGGAATGTAAGCAGAAAGAAGAATAGTAGATAGGAGAGCCAAAGGTGAGTGTTTGCCAAGAGTAAGGCCTTGCCATGGCCTCCCACATTAATACCATTTGCAGAAAGGTGTAGTTACTAACCAGTGGTTTCTCCAACAATGAGCTTCTCAGGATTGCTCCTCCCCCAGTTAGTTTTTGTTGTCTGTCTTAAGACATCCTGATTTGATGACGATGTTACCTTGGTTTGTTTGCTCTCAGTCAGACTGCTTCAGCCATTTCTGCTGAATATTGCAAGCCGCTGATTGGATAGTTTTTGCTAACTGCTGATTCATCTATCTGCTACTAGCTGTTTGTTTTTGTATGTTTCCTTGCTCCATGCTCAACAAGTTCATACACTTGAAACTGAAGGCACAGCTATCACAGACCATTCTCTGGCTGTACAGAACATATGTATTTAAGCATAATTTGCCAAGTTAAAAAAACAGATTTAACTTAGCATTTATAGCTTAATAAATCCACTTACATAAATAAATCTGCTAATAGAAAAAAAAAGTTTATAGTCACACCATGTTCCCAAATTAGAGAACTGAAAGCATTTCTACATGTAGATAGATCCTTGATATTTTCTACGGGATAGGGTATAAGCCTATCTAAATTTACTGCTGGCATTGAGTCAATCCTTGATGCCTTATGGATAATTGTGGTCCGCAAGCGGGAGAAGAAGCCTGGAAACAACAAAATGTTAACTGAGCCGGAATGCTTAATTGGATATTTCAGCTATATGATGACAGTTTAACAAGAAACAAGTTAACAGAAATTTTGTGCCTATTCAGCGAGGCCTTGGGGGTACAAACTGAAGAAAATATAACCCTTTGCACACTGCTCTATGAGGGAAAAGCAGACACAGAAATGATAATACAGATTTCCAGAGTTCAGCCAGAGCTCAGGTCAGGATGTTCAAGTTTACATTTGGCATCCAAGTTTACACTTGATGGAGAAATCCTGTTTCATATACAATCCCACTGGAAAGTTATGGTCTTGATTAAATAGAACAGAATTTAACTCCAGTCTTTTCCACTCTACTCTGAGAACACGAGGTCGGATCCAGAAGCCATGCAAAGAACACAGTGTTCTCACATTAAAATACCAGAACAGTGTAGGGTCACACAGCAAAGACAAGAAGTCCTTCCCCACTTGTACACAGCTTGAGATGGGCTTCTTACACAGTTCACTGAAACCAGTGAAATGTCCATAGAAACGGAGTGGATACTGTCCAAACTTGTTTGGAGTGAATTTTAAGTCAATGTGTGGGCAGAAAGATTTTCCATAGCCTCCGGTACCTCAAGGGAGAAAACTGTGGAATTCAAACAGAACAAGAAGATTTGTACTGTGCAGAGCAGGAGGCATTCAGCCTGGAAATATAATAGAGTCTATTTATTATTTTAAACATACTAGAGTGGGCCTTTTGTGAGGTGGGAACACATATTAGCAATAAATGTCTTGATGTGTAATTAGTGAGGAAAGGATACATATTAATGTGTTTATACATATGATTCTTCCTTATTGTTCTGTTTAAGTGACAGCCGGTAGGTGTAAGTTACTTATTACAGTGTGGCTTTACTCTGCATTTACTAATCCTACTTTGGTCTTCAAAGAATCCTGAGTTGAATAACAAGTCTAGGATATGTTTCAGATTGGACTGAGCTGATCAGTTTTTCTAAAAGAATAATCATCAAGAGTGGTTAAGAGATGGTTAACGTTAATGTCTAATGTCTGATCTGCCCTTACTCATTCTCAAATAATAGCATCACCAAGACTGCTATTCACAAGCTTCTCCAGCAATGGCATCTCAGAGTCAAGCCCAGGCCCTGTCAACCATACTGCCTTCATACATACTTAGCAAACATCCTCTATGCCATGCTGTGTTCCTGCACCATCCCTGTCCTTTGCATGCATAAAAATCCAACCTATTCATGTTCATTTTATATGAATTTACTAAAAAAATTCAGTTCTGTTCTATATTTTGAGACCAACTGAGGTACAGACGAGAACAGAGGAAAGGAAAGGAGAGAATGAAGAGGAGAGAGAGAGAGAGAGAGAGAGAGAGAGAGAGAGAGAGAGAGAGAGAGAGAGAAACAATAAAATGTAGACAAATTAATCTACCTGGCGACATGGATTTTTTGAACCCAGAAGGATTCGATGTCTGTTTTTATTCAATTTATAGACCATTAGAAACTTAATATGCAAATTGTTACACAATTGCTTCAAGTAAGGATTCACAATACCTATTCAAGCACCAAGGCCGATAGGAGAAGGTAGAGAAAGCATCATGGAACCTTTGAGATGAAACAGAACAGGTAGATACTATGTCAGGATGTGTGTTGGGGGCGGCATTTCAGACAACATTGTGAAAGATATTCTAAAGCATATCTTATTGAGAAGTTTTGAGAACGTTGAGAAGAAGGACAGATGACAGAAATGGTAGGTGAAAGTAGCTTGACAAGCAAAGACCATGAGAAGCCATGAAGAACATATGATGGTGGTTGAAAGGGCTGTGGACAAATAAGCTATTCACTCTGACAATAAATATAAGGTGTGCTTTAATGTTTTGGAATGTGTTTTCATTATTATTCAATTCACTTTCCCTTAACCTGCTCTTAAGATGTATCTTACAATGTAAATATGAATATGTAAAATGAGGGTAAAACAAAGATCATCACAGCAGAAATTAGGCCCCACTTACTAGGCCTGAGAAATGTTGCCGTTTTCAGCAATGCCCCTCCTGGGTCTATCCCCTGGCTTCATCTGGAAGAGCAGGCAGTGTTCTTAACTGCTGAACCATCTCTTTTGTTATATAATTTGTGTACTATAATGTTTCACATTTTAATAGTATTTATTTATTTTGATTACTTTGAAACAAGTTCTTACACAGCCAAGGCTGGCCTCAAACTTGCAATGGAAGCTGGCTTTGAACTTCAATTTTCCCACCCTAAACCTCCCAGTGTTGGGATCATCACCGTAGGCCAAAATGTTCAGTTATCTTCCCTTTTTTTTAAAAAACATAATCATATTTTTATTTATTTACCTTGTATACATGTGTATGTGGGGGGGAATGTTTGCTAAGGTACACATACGAAGGTCAGAGAACAATTTTTAGAAATTTTTTTTATTATAATTTAAAGATTGTATACCTTCCTGTACAAATATGTATGGAACTGAGACCAAGGCTAAGTCAGACTCCATTAATTCTGAAGCCCACACTCTCTACATTCTTTCTGTAGAAATTAAACTTTTAATTCCTGTAGAAATTAAACTTTTCTCCATACAGTAACAGCCTTCTCTAAACATTAAAAAGATGCTTTATATTTTTTAAATCTGGAAATGGTACTTCGTGTTTTCTATTTCAACATCTTTCTTTTACTGAAAAGTTGAGCTATGGGCAGGTTGAATGGTTCTGTAAAGCCTTGTTATCCCTGAATCCTGCTTCCCATCCTACTCTGAATCAGAAGACACTGCCTTTACTCTCGAGTTGTCTCTGTCTCACCTTTCAGGAATCAGCCATCCCTTTATGCCACCAACACTCCCTTGAAAAGTTGCATCTTGCAACACACACACACAGTCTGCAAGGACCTGCTGGAGAGAAAACCTCTGTAATTGGGATCCCAGCATTTGTGCAACCTTATGAGGGTTATTATAACATGTTACTTCTTCTTTCTTGATGCTGTAGTATTTATTTTGAGGGCTTGGGGGCATATAGTTTCTTAATGTTTAATGGACTAATTATTAGTAGTCTGAGCTAAGAGATGTGTCCAATTAAAGTCTGAGTCACTGGGAGCTCAATTTAAAATTCAGGAATCTTGTTGGCTCTAGATCAAGGGTACTGTTTCAAGGAACTCTAAAATGAGAAACAAACAAACAAACAGAGCCTAGCTTTTGTCTTCTCTAAGAATCCAGAGATTGCTACAAAAATTAAAGCACCTTAAACAAGATCCTTAGTGTTCTGAACATAAACCACACAAGGTTGAATGCTTTCTTCAGAGACCTATTATATTTGTAGCCTTATGGAGGAAGGTGTCTGCTTAAAGGCATTGTATCCCAGGCACCAACATCATTATTCAGCCAGTGACTTCCAAGCTTTAAGTAGTTAGCTATTCTTTCCTCCTCTGTGTCTTATCTGTTTGGCATTTGGAATGAGCCAACTATGGAAACAGAGCAGAATACAACAGCCAAAGGCCATTGAATTACTAAGAGTTCAAGTGGGACAGGACTTCAAAGACTGCTTAACCTCTCTGCTTACAAATAAGGAAACAGAGACACATAAAATTATTTGTTAAAGGTCATGGATAAAAAGAGTTGACTTACAGTTCATCATTCTTTGTATTATAGAAGTGCTTTTATTAACTAGTGGTTCATACACAAAATGACTAACCTTGCATGGAGATGGTGTCTGTTTGAAGACGTCCCTGCATTAACCAACATGTGTAGCCTCAGCCCTTGATTTTGCCTGGGTGCTTTTGCTAAGAAAAGGTCAGTAATCTCTGTTTCATCCAGGACTCAATTTCATAAACCAGAGTCCCCAGAGACTGCAAAGGCTTCCAAAAGAAGGCAGCTATATCCTCAGTCCCATGGGATCCTGGGATAAGGGGAAAAGTGAGATGAAGGAAGCAAATTTGTCATCACATGGGAAAGGGGCTGGAGAGGTAGCTCAGTGGGTAGGAGTCCTTGCTGTGCAAAAACATGAAGACTCAAGTTCAAATCCCAGTACCTCTGCTTAAACTATGCCAGAGTTGACCAAGTACCTGTAACCCTAACACTGTGGGAAGGAGGAACAGGATGATCACTGGGACTTGGTGTCCACCAGCCTAGCTCAAGTGTCAGTGAAAGACACTGTCTGAAAGTAATGGTTAGAGCAGAATGCTTAAAAGAAAAACGCACAGGAGAACTGGTAATTTTGCCTCTCCGTGGTCTCATATGGGCTGCCTAACTTTACTTGGCCTAGCGTATCTGGAACGTATTTGACCAGTTTTCTCTCTCTGTTTCTCCTTTGTCCATCATCCATTAGAGCTCTATGACATGGAACAGGCTTCAGAAATGCATCACAGAAGAGTTTCTTCTGTACATGGTTAATTTAATCAGTTTTCCATAAAGAACAATGCCCTGCTTGGCTGTACCATAAGAGCGGCAGCATCACCAGGTAATGAATCCATTTTTCACACCTCAGTGGAGATGACTGGGAATAATAGTGACTGGCTACCATAAAAAGTTCATGATACTTAAACATCTAACCCGACCCTTAACAGAATATTTGCCACTAAGTTTATTCCAGACAGCTGTGACCAAATGGCAGCATTATATCTTCATTCTTACCCTTTAAAAAGGAAATTATCTCAAGCTTTATGCCAATATTTTACTGGGCTTTTTAAAAGAAAATATGTTACATCAAGTTTAATTCCACTAATCCTCATAGCTAGCAATATTTATAAATGAGTTGAAATTTCCATTGAGTAATTTCTTTCTAAAGGCAGTTCTTTTGTTCATTCATACTCATTAAATGATATTTAGCCCATTTTGATTACTACATGCTATCCTGAAAACTACATGTGGCTATGTAAAGACCAGACAAATAATTAACCTATAGCCTTATATCCTAGTAGGGGACACAATGACTCAATCGACCTACATTGCAAATAAAGCAGTGTAAACATAAGATCATCTTACGCACATCTATAGCAAACTTAGATAATTTCAGGTGACAGTAAGGGCGATGGAATTCTAAAAGGTACACAAATATGATTGTTGGGGGCCGACTTTTAGCAGAAAGCGGCTATCAGCTTTGCAGCCATCTTGAGCCATATACCCTGACATGAGACTTGGATTACAATAGCCTACAACAGCTGAGCACACTCTGATAATCTTGGTTTAGATACCTTGGGTGTGTGAGATTAAAGGTGTGTGAGATTAAAGGTGTGTAATTTAGAAGTGTAGAGATCAGAGTTAGAGACAAGACCTAAGGGCATGATTAAAGGTGTAACTTAGAGGCGTGGCTTAGAAGTGAGACATATAAAAGGCAGAGACAGAACAGATCAGATTCAGACTGAGATCAGAGAATCAGACACATCAGACATTAGGTAGAAGACACTTGGCTCCAGACAGAATCAGACACAGCAGACAGAGGGGACAGAGAAGGAGACACTTAGAAGAAGAGAGACTGAAGAATAAATGGGATTGAATCACACCCTGTCTGGTCTCCATTCTTCGAGTCTGCCCTCACCCTCGATCTTCCTGAACCCTGACCCGCGAACCCGAGCGGCAGCTTGGGCCAGGATACAGTGGCCGCCCAAACGTGGGTTGGCCTGGGCCTCAACATTTTGCCTGGGCTTCGACGTTTTTTGGCTGCCCCAACGTGGGGCTAGTGTGGACCCCAACATATGATAAGAATCAACATGGTGATATCATTTTAAAGAAAGTGACTGGGGAAAGGATCATTTACATCTTTGTAAAACAACTAAGAAATCTTGAGAGCAGTTTATTCTAAATATGACTCCCTAAATATTGGGAGCAGAAGACTTGGGGTCAGGTTTGTCTTGGGTTAAGACAAAGATGTCTGTCTTCCTCTGTCACTGGCTTATTAGCACTTCCTCAGGTCTCAGCCTCAGCCCTGCTCCAGATCCAGTCAAGGTTTTGTTGGTCACACACCTTGAGGTGGCACTGGTGACAGCTGTGGTGGCTTTAGTGACAGCTGTAATGTGGATCACTGTGTCCACATCATCTTTTTGTCAGCATATCTCAGTTCAGTGTCACCCATGATTCCACTAACAGAGCCCCTCCTTTCTCCACCAGGTTTCCCACACTGTGAGCACCTTTCCTGCAGCCAATAGAAACCATCTTGGTGCTGTGTAAATGCTTGGTAAGAGAGGGAAGAATCTGACTCAAAATACCACTGCTGTTGTCATATAGTTCCTCTCTCAATCTGTCCAGGAAAAAGTCTCAATTTAACAACCACTTTTAACAGAGAACAGCACTGAGGTCAGACACTTAGACAATCATACCTAGCCAGAAATTAATAGTAGTGGTTTGGTTTCCTCGTATTTATTTTGCTTAAGATAAAAGTAAGCACATGGAGGGATTTAAAGAGAAACTCTATAGCAAACAGCAATACAGGAGTCTTAGATAGGTATGAAGGTAGACTCTGAACTGCTGAGGTCAGGAAATTATCCCTG
The DNA here is from genome assembly GCF_011762505.2 of Arvicanthis niloticus. Taxonomy (NCBI): domain Eukaryota; kingdom Metazoa; phylum Chordata; class Mammalia; order Rodentia; family Muridae; genus Arvicanthis; species Arvicanthis niloticus. Next base: position 51,175,460 of record NC_047676.1, on the reverse strand, counting down.
CTTCAGAAATGCTGATGGTGAACACTAGACTACCGCTTCCTTTTAGAGACAACTATCTGTGTCCTCATAATTCCTCAACCTCTTGAAAACTTCCATGAAAATAAATAAATATCAACTAAGTGTGTTATATTCCCTTACTTCTCAGTTCAACAATATGGACAACACTTGTACATTAAGTACAAGGAGCCTCTATGGTGACCAGAAGATGTTTTTACAGTTTTTATTTTAGCAATAAGGCTAAGAATTCTAGTAAGAATCCTCAAAGCTGATATGTTTTTCCCTAAAAGAGGTTGAAAATTCATCCCAAGGCAAAGGGTAAGTGGGTCGAGTTTACCAGTTGAGCCAGTCCAACCCTTGAGTCTAAAGTCCACAGACAGAGCACAAAACTGATGTTTAAGTGGTGGTAAAGTATTTTCCTGGAGTATTATCCATTCCTCATGCCTCGTGTTCATAGATGGAACACAAGATGTACTGATGTTAAGATGGTGTTAAAAATAAACTATTTCCTCCTAAGTTTATGCCTGACCAATGTCATATCAAGGAAGGCCTAGACCTTTCTTCTTCCAATAGCATTATACTCTAAAAAAATGTCTGAAAAATAGGGGCTTGGTAGCCTGAAAATTAACATAAACTATTTTATTATAAAGAATTCAACACACTAATGGACTAAACTTCTTATATTTCTCTTCATTTTAACATAACCCCTAGAGATTTTTTTCCATAGATAATTGATACTTTCAACAGTAGTAAACTAAATTTTAGGGAAAAAAAAGTAACATCTGTGAATCTTTCTAATGATGCAAGGCTAGGTTAAATTTATAAATGCAGCAAATCTGTCAATGGACAGGCCTATAAATTGGTGTCTGAGGAGCAAGGAGTGAGTTACTCACCTGGTCCCTTTGCTATCATCTTCTCCTCCAAGTATGGTACGGATTAGTAAACAACAAGGCCAAAAAGCCTTTCATTTCTTCTTCTGCATACACATAGATTAGTGCTAGCTCACTTTTTACTTTGTTTGACTTATTATTTTATCATTATTATTGTTATTACTGTTCTTTTTTCTATCAGGCTTTTCTCATTGTTTTATTTTGGACACTGGCCCTGCAGTTTATCTCCAGAACCTTATCAAAAATAAAAAAAAAAAACCATCAAAAAAACTAAAACAAAAAACAGAAAACAAAAACAAAACAAAAAACAAAAACAAAACAAAAAACAAAAAACAAAAACAAAACAAAAAACAAAAACAGCCAGCATTTTTGGACTAGCTCCACATAGGGTATCTACAAAGGCCTACTACCATACACCCTGGATGACTTTCAGTTTTTCCAAAGCCATCTGGAGTCTTTTAACGTTGTCATTGTTTAAAGAACCTGCAGAGTCAGGATAGAACATCTCAAGTCTTGGGAGAAGAGAAAGGCATAGGGTTGAAGGGAGCTTTAGGCATGGGAAGTCTATGCACCTTGCTTCACTTTCCTTTCCTTTCCTGATGGAACCACACACATGTCAGCTGCAGCTGCAGGCTCCCCGGAGTGCCAGCTGCCTGGATTTGTAGAAACCATGGCTATTTTCTTTGCTACCATTCTCTCCTTCCCTGTCTTGTCATTTAAACATGTACACCAGCTGTGCGTCCTCTGTATTTCTCCCGCTGTCTGGGTGGAAACGCCAAGCTTATTTCTGAGTTTATAAGCACCTTACTTTTAGTCCTCCAAGTCTGTCTTCCTAAATTCTGGTGCTGTCACTACTTTCCTAGTGGTGGCTTCTCTTGTCTGACATATGTGTGCTTTTACTTTTCTTCTTTCCAAGAAGCTCTTGCTCTGTCTCTCTTCCCTTATTTGCCACTACTACAGAGCCCTAGATTTTAGTCTCTCTCTCTTTCTCTCTTTTTTTTTGCCTCTCATTTTATTCTTCAGCATCTATCTTCCATATCCTCCCCTCACCCCTTGCATCCCTTCTGCCTCTGTCCTAGAACAAAGTTCTGGCTTCACTAGCACAGGTACCAAGTCTTTGATTTTCTCTTTTTAGCTTTAACTAATTTTGTTCCCTTAGCAAATGGGTATTATCAGAAGTTAGATGTAATTTTAACTGTTTTTTGCTTTGTAGAACTCTAAATAAAAGCACAATTCAAAGAAAAGCCAAGGCAGGTTGACCTCACCATATTTCTCAAGAACTCGAGTAGAGGGTGATTTACCAATGCAGAATACATTCAAGGACAAAGTCTGCCAGGACTACGGAAGCTCAGCAAACAGTCCTCGGGAGTAAAGAGTACATTCGGTTCAACGCCATTTCTATTTAGATAATGTGATCTCAACTGGTAGTGGCTAAAAATACAGGTCTCGGGTTCCTGGAAAGATTTGACTCTAATTTCTGTCTCCAAGGAACTGGAGATGAAACATCAAAGGATGTGGGCTCCTGGGACACCCAAAACAATAACAATAAAGCACAGTCTGTCAGGACTTCTCAAAAACAAGAAGTCTAATGGGCACATTTATGTTTTAAAAACATTTCCTATACTATATGTCACCTATAGAAATGTTTATAGCCCCACTATAGAATCAAGTATAATTGTGAGCCTTGAGCTGTTAGATAGTAAGATAGTCGAAGTCCCAAGTTTGGGATGCAATCTTCCAAAACCAACGAAAAGTTGATTAAACTCTACCAGACCCTTATTAGTTGCTCATTATTAAACAGTAAGTCATTTTGTGGTGGTGGTGGTAGGGGAGAACCAGCTTGTACTTTTTCCCAATTAACAATATTTACTCATAAATTCAAAATTCAAATGGATTTTAAATCTATTCTCTATATAAGCAGAATCATAGATGAACTATTCTCTATACATAACAAGAAGAATCATAGATGAACTGTCTTTTCATTAAAAAAAGACCCAGAGATTAAGATATAAAGCATTAAATAGTGTACTTAAGAATATTGATGAGTATAAAATCCCACAGCCTGCAGAGCTTTGGGGTTAACCTGATGGGGCATTGAGGAAATGAAGAAAAGACAGACATGCCAACACATGAGTTGAAAAGCTGAGTTTACATGGGCCATGTAAGGTGATGGAGATGCATCAGCAATAGCCCAGAAACTCCAGAGTATGTGTTTTATGTGTCTAAATTGAGAAGTTGGGTTTATTGTACATAGCTGAACAAGGAAAAGAGGATAGGATGTCTTTCTAGGGGACAGTTTCGTGCTGTAAACACCAGGAGAAAAAAGCTATGGTCAAACCGTCAATATCCATACAGGGACAAGGATGTGGTTTTGCTGAACCTGACATGAGAAATTTTTTTCCATTCTCATGGGTTTCAGGCATTGGAGTCTTTGATGTGGCTATGCTCATATCAGCAATATATGTTCAAGCAGGACATTATTAGCTCCCCACAGTAAAACAGGGCATTTCTGGTTCAGAGTCACATCTCATGTGCTTTGCTAAAGAACAGAAGGTAAACATGGTTTCAAAAGCCAAAAGCAAGAGGATGTGTCTTGTACTTTAGAAGAAAAAAAGCTATAAACTTAGATATCCAGTATACAGGTACTTTCTTTAAAAATCCCTCTGTGAAAATGTAAACACCCTCACATTTTGACAAGAGAGCAAGAATTAACCTCATGGAACTTACAAAGGTAATTATATGTAACAATATGACAATAAAATTGAGCACTTCTATAAATACTTCAGAAAAGTCAAGAAAATGTAAAGTTGTTTACATTTGAAACAATTGTTTGAGAGATAAAATAATAGAAGCCAATAATATAAACTACAAAAATCAAGTATCCATGTAACATAGCCATTGCTTTGCTTGTCACTGTGAGCAAATATTACAGAAGCAACATAAGGAAGGGATAGTATCAGCATGTACCCTCTCATTATGCCTGGGGTGACTCTTCACAGCACGCAGCTTGCATCATGAAAGCTAATGACATGGTTTCTTCACATCTTTGTACAGCAAGAAGCAGAGAATGGGATCAGAAGCAAACCAGGCTATAACTTCAAAGACCTCTCCCTAGTGACCTACCTCCCCTAGCCAAATCTCACCTAGCAACAATGTCACCAGCCGGAGACCAACAGTTCAAACACAACAGCTTATGGAAGATATTTTATATTTAAATCATAAGGGATGGCAATGATTTATTTGGTGAATAATTCTGCTAAGAAAGAATGAATTGATAGTAAAAAAAACTTTGAAGGATAATCCAACTAACTAGTTATAATACATTGACAATAATTTAGAAATGTCATGTAAAACATTCTTTGCTGCTTCCTCTTCTTCCTCCTCTTCCTTATCCTCCACCACTACCTCCTCCTCCTTCTCCTCCTTCTTCCAAAACATAATACAGTAAAGTAAATATAGTATGGTCTAGGACTAAGCTGAGTAAAACAAAATATACAGGCCTAAAAATACTTTAAAGTACTTTCTAAAAATTTGCTTTTTAGTCGAAGGATAAGCCTTGGCTTTCTTACTTTTCTATATATTTTCAATGCCCCTATTTTCTAGATAGAACATTTATACTTTCTAAGACAAAAGAAAAGAAGTGGGGAGGAAATGAACACAGCTTTACCCATTATCTGATACTCCTTGGCAGTGCACCAAGCTTGGTGAGAGGTAAGATCATACATACTCTCGTCCTGTGTGTTTGGAAACTACAACCTATCCACCTGTCTGTCTGTCTGTCTGTCTGTCTGTCTGTCTGTCTTTTTTCTCTTCTCTCACTTATTACATCCCAACTTCAGTTTCCTTCTCCCCCCTTCCACCCAGCCTCTGCCATCACCCAGCCTCTCCACTCCCATTTTCCCTTCATTCCTAGATTCACTTCTTCCCCACCTCTCCTCAGAGAAGACCAGGCCTCCCAGGGACATCAAGCAAACATGGAGTAATAATCTATAATAAGATCAGGTACATGCCATAACATCAAGGCTGGATGAGGCAACCCAGGAGGAGGAATTCTCAACAGAGGAATCCCAAATGGCTGAGAAATGCTTGAAGAAATGTTTAATATCCTTAGCCATCAGGGACATGCAAATCAAATATTTTCATCTTACACCTGTCAGATCAAAACCCAAGTGACAGCTCATGCTGGTGAGGATGTGAAGCAAGGAGAACACTTACCACTGCTAGTGGGAGTGCAAATTGTACAGCCACTTTGGAAATCAATATGGCGGTTTCTCAGAAAATTGAGAATTGACCTACCTCAAGATCTAGTCATACCACTCCTAGGAATATAGCCTTTTTTTTTAACCCTAGTTCTCCATGTTCTGAAGAGCCTTGTCACAAAGAGTGACTGCTTAGAACATGTTTGTCCCATGCTTTGTCTTTAACCCTAATTCTTTGCGCCTGGCGTGATTCACTCCTTGAGTGTCACGAGATGCCTGTCCGGGTGGCCTTCCACCTTGAGGCCAATGCCACTCCGATCCTCCCAAGGATGGTCCCACAGTTGGGTGGACTGTGGTATCCTTCTAAGTGGGAGTGCTCTCAAGCAACTCCGGGGTGGGAGGAACGTCTTTTGGGTGCTCCTTTGGGGGAGTCACTGTAAAAAGTGTTCTGAAGTTGGGAGTGCCTCCATGCACTCTGACCAGTTGACCAGCCACCCTCAACGCTCCCGAAACCTGGTAGGCCTACCTCCCTCTGAAGAGTCAGCGTCCTCTCTTTGGCGATCTCCTCAAGCCCCTGAAAGCTGGGGGGCGAAATGTCTCGTCTTCAAGCTCCTCAACGTTGGAAGCCAAAATGTCCTGTCCAGCAGGACATTAAACAGGGGTCCCGGGAGGTCACCTGGAAGAGAAGATGGGGGACAGGCGAACGCAAAGAATGAGCGGCTTGTCTATAGGCTCATCAAACTGTAATTTTTACTTTTTAACACAGGAGTTATATACACAAAAAGGCAGGATGTGGGGAAGGGGATGACTCAGGATCGTAGGTGTTCACGGGGAGTACAGATATCTTCCAGAATAGTGTGTCAGCTGGGTGAAGGTTCAGGGGACAGGACACTATGACTCCGCCTATGATTCACTTGTCCTAATCTAAGTTGGTACTATCTACCAAGGTCACCTATCTACAAGGTCTATGACTAGAGCCTGACAACTATCTACCAAAGCTGTTTGTTTAATAGCTTCTAGCCATCTGTTCAAGTGTTTTTCTACAGAGACCCAAGGCTTTGTGCTAGCAGGCATGCATGTTAGGCCTACCGCTGTCTTCAGGCCTATGGCTGATTCCAGGCCTTCAGCGTATAGACAGAGATGCCCCTGACACCAAGGATGCTCCATCCTACCACAAGGATACTTGCTCATCTATGTTCACAAATAGGAAATAACCTAGATGTCCTTCAACTGAAGAATGGATAAGGAAAATGTGGTATATATACACAATGGAGTATCACTCTGCTGTTAAAAACAATGGCACCCTGACATTTTCAGGTAAGTAAATGGAACTAGAAAAAAAAATAATCCCAAGTGAGGTAACTCAGACCTAGAAAGACAAATATAGTATGTACTCGCTTAAAAGTGGATTGGCTGTAAAGAAAAAAATAAGCATGCTACAATCCACAGAGCCAGGAAAACTACAGGTTTCTACAGCGCATCCTAGCTCATGTTTGGAGCAGGTTCAGTAGCCTACATATAAGGTAATGACCCCAGAAGATGCTGTTGCAAACTAGTTTGAGAAATTGCTATTGGGCCATGTTAGAGACACATTACTGCATTGGATCTATCTATACCTTCTGGAGCAGAAGGGCCCTGTGAGCTGAGAATTAAAGAGGAAAAAGAGATTAGGTAGTAAAAAAAAAAAAAAAAAAGGCAGACAGGATGACACAAACATTGAGACTTACAGCTAAGTACTTCTCAAATCTGGCACCCCATTTTAGTCACCAGGGATGCTGCTCATCAAGATTAAACTCCTTGTACCAGCAACATCAGCATCAGCTGATACTGTAAATAACACAGATTCTCCAGCCAAACCCTAGACCTATGAAATCATAATCTGTCTTTCACTGTGCTGTTAGGATGACTCGAATGTCTGTTAAGTTTATAGAAACCCTTTCTGACGAAGATCAGGTTTCTGAAACTAATACATTCCATTAACATTTCCTGCGTTGTTACTCCCTTAACCACTCTATTAGTATATGCATTGATTGGGGGTTGTTTCTTTTTTCTTTGGAGTATCTATACTCACCATAAACCTCCCACCTAATTCACCAGAGAGAACAGTGAATGAGAAGTAACCAATATTGGCAATCTGGTATAAACTTACCACCAAGTTTATAAAAATATACTTCAACTTTCACCATTTCCGTTTTATTCCACAGCACTCTTCCTTATGTGTGGAAGAGTCTTCCCCAACTGCCGACTCAAGTGCTGAATCAAGTCCCAGATTAAAGGCCATTTCTTCAGCTGGGCATAGGATACACTCCTTTAACCTCAACACTCAAGAGAGAGAAGCAGGTGGCTCTCTGTAAGTTCAAGGCCAGTCTGTTCTACACAGTGAGTTGTAGGATAGTCAGAGCTACATAGAAGACACACACACACACACACAGAGAGAGGGGGGGATTTTTTTTTAAAAAGCTATTTCTTTAAATACTGTTCTTAGGTTAGGCTCCCTGATAATGCTGGTTGCCAGTCAGACACCTGTGAAGTGAGAGCCTCTACTGAAGAATTGTCTCCATCAGAATGGCCTATGGGTGTGCTCTGCAACATTTTCTTTATTGCTAATTTATGTAGGAAGGGGCTAGGATGCTGGGGGAGGTGCCATCCTTGTGCAGATAGACATGGGCTGTGTAAGGAAGGTAGCTGAACATGAGCCTGGGAGTTAGGCAGTAATTGTCACCATTCGTAGTTCCTGTTTCTGCTCCTGCCTGAGCTCCTGCCCTCACTTGGCTCAGTGACAGACATTTACCTGGAAGTATAAGCTAAAGTAAGCTCTTTCCTGCCCAAGTTTGTTTCACTCTGTGCTTTTCCACAGCAATAAAAGGCAAACTGGCATATGAAGACCCACTAGTGTCGTGACTCTTCAACTAACAGAAGCTCGATAATAGTTTGTAAAAAAAAAATCAGTTATTTTCTGTTGCAAGAAACAGGAAGATACATCTGGGCAGTCAACTTTATTAACTACGTCATCGATCTCTTTCTTTGTAGTGTATTTGTTTTCAACCAAAGACTAAATTAAAATCTTCTATTACACCTCTGCTTTGTGATTTTTGTCAGCTTCCTCTCATTTTCTCATGATTTTCCCCACCTTGACATTCTAGCCAGGCATCCATTTATAAAGCAAGAAGGCATTACATTCAAATGCACTTGTTAGTGAGGAGTGTCATATTTTATCATAAATTTGATCCTCAATCAACATAAGAAAATAACCCCCCCCAAATTTTATAATAACCTCTACTTTAAGACAGCCAATTTTGGTTATTTCTTGGCATTTCTCTGCTACAGCTCTGCCTTTGTCTTTTTAATGTTTTGTTTGGTTTTTTGTTTGTTTGGTTGGTTGGTTTTTAGCTGTATTTTAACTTGAGCGTCTATGTCTTTTATTCATGAAGTTGTTATCATTCCCAGTTACTACTACCAATAGTTGGGCTAATGCTAAACATAAAGTTAATATATTAATAATTTTTTGGAGAGAATGAGAACATTTGAGGAATAGACGGATTCACATAGCACATTGGAAAGATCAAAAATGGAGAAACAGAATCTGAAGGAACCAAGATTAAAACATGTGGCCTGAGATGAAAGTTGTTAAACCAGCTTAAAAAGCTACAAGCAACCGAGAGAGGGCTGGCTTTCCATTCCTAAGTCAATAACAGTCTTACGTGTTCACTACAAGAACGTGAATGAACAAGATGAAGAGTCTAGTGCAAATGATGTGTGTAATTTCCTTCAGAGATCTTCTTCCCTGCTTTTCTCTTGCTTCACACTTGCACACTGATCATCTCCTCTTCCTTCCTCCAGTCTGTACACACACCCACAAAGTCATCAACACTTGTATTAGGAGGAATCTGTGCACACAACAACCATTCATTCTCAGTGAAACATCGGTGGTGTGCAGATCACCAGAGTTACTCTCTAGAGCAGCCTGCCCTGTGCACATATTGTTCAATCCATAAACACAGATGCCTGCAGATACAGGCCTGCGTAGATGTGCACTCTCTGGAGTGTGTTTGACAAACTCAAGTATACTTAATCCACATCTTCTTTTATGCAGAGTATTTCCAGGCTTACAAAAGAACAAAAACAAAAACAAAATACAAAAAAAAAAAACCAAAACCAACTTCAACAAAATAAACACACAAACAAACAAACAAACAAACAAAAAGTCCCGAACAACTTTAACCATAGAGTCCTCTTTTGATTCATCTTAATTCATGCTGTAGGAACATAGCCTTGTAGGGGAATTTTTTTTTAAGAGACAGTGGGATTTTTTTTTTTTTTTTTTTTTTTTTTTTTTTTAGTAGAACTAAATGCTAAAATTTGAGTGACTTCGAGGTGAAAAAGAGGCCAACAGTCCTTCTCTGGGAAGTGTTTCCTCCTCCTGTGATTTCAGTACTTTTGAAGGAACTGTCACATTTACTACATACACACATATTTTATCTAGGGTTATCTTTCCATCTCCAGTCTGGTGGCCAGAATAAGTTTGTATTGTGGAAGTCACATGGAAGAAGAGCCAGATGATTTCAGTGCTCAGCCTGATTGTGCCTTTTCTCAGTGAGGGAACTTAGGGATGCCACTCAATCCCTTGGAAGTCAGCTTTTTAACTACCCAGTTCTAAAACAGAAGTGCATCCTGCAGAAAAAACACAAACATGCCCTCTTCCCTGTATTAAATACCTGATCAGGATCATGTCGTATGCCAGTAAGTGGATCCTTCCTTTTCACCTATGCATAATATGCCTAGTTGTAGCGTGCCATAGACACTCAGCAGAAAGTTCCTTGGCATCCAAATTTTTTAAAAAAAAAATTAAAATAAAAAGAACATGATTTAAATAAATTTGTGGTGTACGGGGATATACCTCTTTCTTTCTTATTCTATGAAGATATTGTTTTAAAGTTCCATGGGCCCCTTCCACAGTCCCTTGTCCTTGACAATTATAAGAAATCCCAGTAATATGGGTGATATTAATTACTGCTAAAAAGTCTCAAATGCTTGACTGTGATAGCCAGTTCCATTCTCTGTTTTTTGTTTGTTTGTTTTTAATTACGAGATACTTTATTTATCAACATTTCAGATGTTATCCCCTTTCCATATCCCACCGCCCAGAAACCTTTTATCCCATCCTCCCTCCTCCTATTTCTATGAGGGTGTGCTCAGACCCATCCACCCACTCCCACCTCACTGAGGCATCCAGCCTTCAAGGAACCAAGGCCCTCCTCTCCCACTGATGCCTAACGAGGCCATCCTCCACTACATATACAGCTAGAGACACGGATTCCTCCATTTGTGTTCCCAGGCTAGCTGTTTAGACCCTAGGAGCTCTGGTTGGTTGGTATTGTCACTCTCCCCATTGGCCACAAGCCCCTTCAACTCCTTCAGTCTTCTCTCTAACTCCTCCATTAGGGACCCTGTAATCAATTCAGTGGTTGGCTGCCAGCATCCCCCTCTGTGTATGTCAGGCTCTGTCAGAGCCTCTCAGGAAACAGGTGTATCAGACTCCTGTGAGCATGTGATTCCCCAACAGTGTTTGCATATGGTGATTGCACCTAGGATGAATTCCCAGGTGGGGTTCTCTCTGAACGGTCCCTTCTCCAGTTTCTGCCCCACAGTTTGTCTCCATATTTGCACCTGTGAGTATTTTGTTACACCTGCTAAGAAGGACCAAAGCACCCACACTTTGGTCTTTCTTCTTCTTGGGCTTCGTGTGGTCTGTGAGTTATATCTTGGGTATTGTGAGCTTTGGGGCTAATATCCACTAATCAACGAGTGCATACCATGTGTGTTCTTTTGTGACTGGGTTAACTCACTCAGGATGGTAATTTTTAGTTCCATTTATTTACCTAAGAATTTCTCGAATTCGTTATTTTAATAGCTGAGTAACACTCCATTGTGTAAATGTACCACATTTTCTGTATCCATTCCTCTGTTGAAGGACATCTGGGTTCTTTCCAGCTTCTTTCCAGAAGTGGTATCTGCAGGAAAGTTTAGGATTTCCTAAGATAGTTGGTGTGCTTTTTTACTATGAGGAGATGAGATATAATTATTGACTGTGGAGGAAAGCAGCATGAAATAGAGTTGGATCCAGCCTGAGAGGACACAATTCCATTTTATTACTTCCCAGTTGCATAAGCCTAAGCTAAAGCCTTACCCGATACATATCGGGTTCTCTTCAGTCTGAAAAGACAGGGAGAATATAGCCAACCAGCTGCAGATTTGCTGTTAGGAATGAAAAACTCATGTATGTAAAGCCTCTAAGAATGTCTTATAAGGGAGAAGAATATGCATTATACATTTTACATGTTGACTCTATTGTTATCATTGCAACTGGAAACATTCAGACTTTTTTGAATGAAACATATGTAAAGCATTATTAAAAGGTGTTTTTTTCTCCTCCACATTGAGGACAAGAGCGGTGAAAATGAAGATGAATTATTTTAGGAACAGAAGTGGATGCATCCAGTCTAATGTCCTGGCTCCTTTTTCATTTAACTCAGCTTTGCTGAGTTCTTCACAGGCTCCTCATGGCTCTTTGGAAGAGCCCAGTATCCCTTGTCTCAAAGCCTTTTCTCCTTTTGTTTCCATTTAGCTATAAGGAGATCAGACACACACACACACACACACACACACACACATTTTTTCTTACACACATACTCTCTCACACACATACAGTCTTACACATGCACTCACACATTGTACACACACACACACAAAATGTTACACATAGCCTTAAATGATGTGGTGTTAGCTTATTTAATTTTCTCTGATTTTTTTTCATAGTCTAAGCCTAATACCGTGAAATTCCCAAATGAAGTGATTTTATAGTCACATATGATGAAAAGAACCTATTTTAACTTCAAGAAATATGACCATGGAAGCATGTCGTGTTTCAGAAAACACCCTTCCTTACTGGTACATCTTGATTCAGCCAAGCAACCAACTAGTCTTTTACAGAGAAGGAGGAAGAAGCAGAAATGTCCTAAATGCTTGGAATAGACGGCACGTTTGTCCAAATCAATGCATTAGCCACAGGGAACACTTTCACTGAGCGTACTAAAGTCCATCAGTAGATACACATGAGGGTGCATGCCTGCCATCCCAACAGGAAGGAGGATTCTCAGCTACATACTGGCTCTAGAGTAGTTAAATAATTAACTAATATAAATAATAAACAAGTAAAATTTCTCATTTGAACCAGTAGCACCTACTTGTCTATCGTGCTGTATCTGGCCCTTCCCCCACCATTTGAAAATGCCCAAGAGATTGAATCATCTCTCCATAATTCTAAATTTATAATCATATGTTTGATGCTAAATGCTGGTTAGATCTCTCATTCCAAATTGAATTAGTTCTCAAAGGCGATTCCAAATTAGTGATAACCATATGTTCACATCTCAGCAACAGGCACGCGAAGCTATTTCTAGGCTGTTACTTATGCAATCACCAGTGAGTGCATTTGGGGTGGGGGTGGGGCTTCTCCTATACCGCCATACTGACCCCCAGAAAATCTAGACTAGTAAGCATGACATCAGACATAATTTTTGGACAAATTATATCAGTAACACCTGCAGATCATATATAAAAACACCGAGACAGAAGCCAGAGAGCGGCCTTGGAGAGCAGCCAAACCCTAGTCTCCGAGGCCACATTTAGCACAAGTGAAACGGCACCGACCTGAGTTTGCATGTGATGGATGGGCCCTGCAAGGCACTGCCAGATCATCCGTCATCACTGTTGTTTGCAGGTGCCTCGTGGTGTAGCAATGGGGGATGGGGAGAGAGGACACATTTCCAAGTCATTTGAAAGCTATTAATACCTCTGCTTATTAAACTCTCATACTTTTTCTCCTGAATGTTATAATGTATACCCAAGTAGTCCGGCAGCTTCTGTATTCACAAGGAAACCCCTGTGAAAAAGCAAACTATAAATAACCAGCCAAGATGAAGAAGCTAAACGAGGTAGCCAGGAGGACAAGCAGTGCTCAAAAACAAATGTTTTTCTAGTTAAAAAAAAACAAGCAAACAAACAAACAAACAAACAAAAAACATGACAATCTTGAGGCCCCAGTGCCTGTTAGACTCCTAAAGAAAGGAAAGAAATGGAATTCTCGGATAGGCCAAAGATTCATCCAATTTAGTATTTTGCCTTAGACAGCAATCCTAAGCAACTTTTAAATTAGATTTATTTATTCACTTTACAACCCAATATCATCTCTTTCTCTCCTCCCAGTATTCCTCGCACAAGTCCTCCACCCATTCTACCTTCCCCTCCACTTTTGAAACTGAGAAGTCCCCTTCTCGGTGTCAAACACCCACCCACCCCACCCTCATGTCCCCCCACTCCTCACCACCCCTGCTCATCAAGTCCCTGCAGGACTAGGCCAGACAAGACTATCCATCCAGGCAAGCAAGCAACAGGCTCAGGCCTAGCTCCAGTTGCGTAGGGGTCCCACATGAAGACCAAACTATTCATCTGCTACATATGTGCAGGGCCAAGGTCCAACCTGTGATTGCTCTTTGGTTGGCAATTCAGTCTCTGGGAGCCCTCAAAGGTCCAGGTCAGTTAACTCTGTTGGTCATCCTGTGGAATCCCTGTCCTCTTTCTGTCCCTCAATCTTCCTCCCAACTCTTCCATAAGACTCCCGAGCTCCATCTACTGTTTGGGAGTGAGTTTCTGCATCTCTTTCCATTGGCTGCTGGGTGGAGCACCCTCCCACACCATCCATTTTCCTTCTCTACCCTGCTCTCCCCACATGTGATCCTCCCCTCGCCCCTGCTACCCTCCCCATCCCCTCTCCCACACAGTTCCCTCCATCCATCAACCTTCAATATCCATTTTTATTCAACCATCTTCCTTTGGATCCTCTTTGTTATTTGGCTTCTTTGGGTCATAGCATAGTTATCTTGTATTTTATGGCTAATATCCACTTATAAGTAAGTACATACCATGCATGCCCTTTTGGGGCTGGGTCACTTCACTCAGGATAATTTCTAGTTCCATCCATTTGCCTGTGCAGCTCATGATGTCCTTGCTTTTAGTGGCGGAGTTTCTAGTTTCTGGCTATTATGAATAAAGCTGCTATGAACGTGCCATTGTGGGATGGTGGAGCACCCTTTGGGTATATGCCCAGGAGTCCTATGGCAGACTCTTGAGGTGTGATTATTCCCGGTCTTCTGAGAAACCTCCACATTGATTTCCACAGTTGTACAAGTTTGCACTCCCACTAGCATGGAGGAGCTGTTCCCCTTGCTCCATGGCCTCCCCAGCATGTGCTCTCCTTTGAGTTTCTAATCTTAACCATTGAGATAGGTGTAAAGTGGAATCTCAGAGTCATTTTGATTTGTGTTTTTCTGGTGAGTATGTTGAACATTTCTTTAGGTGCTTCTTGGCCATTTGAGATTCCTCTGTTGAGAATTCTCTGTTTACTGCTATACCCCACTTTTTAAATTGGGTTATTTGAATTGTTGACGTTTAACTTCTTGAGTTCTTTATATATTTTGGATATTAGTTCTCTGTCAGATGTAGAGTTAGTGAATACCTTTTCCCAATCTGTTGGCTGTCAATTTGTCCTATTGGCAGTGTCCTTTGACTTACAGAAGCTTTTCAGAGTCATGAGGTCTTATTTATTAATTCTTGACCTTAGTGCCTGGGCCACTGCTGTTCCGTTCAGGAAATTGTCTCCTGTACTAACAAGTTCAAGGCTATTCCCCACTTTATGTTTTATTAGGGTAAGTGTGTCTGGTTTTACATTGAGGTCTTTGATCTGTTTGTACTTGAGTCTTGTGAAGGGTAATAGATTTGGATTCTTCTACATACAGACACCTAGTTAGTCCATTACCACTTGATGAAGATGCTCTCCTTTTCCCCTTGTACGGTTTTAACTTCATTGTCAAAAATCAAGTGTCTGTACGTCTGTGGGTTTGTTTCTGGATCTTTGATTCGATTCTACTGATCTACCTGTCTGTTTCTATATATACAATTATTATTATTGCTCTGTAGTACAGCTTAAAGTCAGGGATAGTGGTACCTCCGGAAGTTCTTTTATTGTTCAGGATCATTTTATCTATCCTAGGCTTTTTGTTTTTCCATATGAAGTTGAGAATTGGACTTTTAAGATCTGTGAAGAATTGTGTTGGAATTTTGATGGGTATTGCATTGAATCTGTAGATTGCTTTTGGTACGATTGTCATTTTTAGTATCTCAATCCTCCTGATCCATGAGCATAGGAGAACTTTCCATCTTCTTATATATTTCTTGATTTCTTTATTCAGGAAGTTGAAGTTCTTGTCATACAGGTCTTTCACTTGCCTGGTTAGAGTGATACCAAGGTATTTTGTGTTATTCTGACTATTTCCCTAACTTGACTTCTTTCTTGGCCCATTTATCACTTGTGTGGAGGAAGGCTACTAATTTCTTTGAGTTAATTTTGTATCCAGCCACTTTGATGAGTGTGTTTGTCAGCTGTAGTAGCTCTCTGGTAGAATTTTGGGGGTCACTTATGTACACTAGCATATCATTTGTGAATAATAATACTTTGACTTCTTTTCCAATTTGTATCCTATTGATCTCCTTTTGTTGTCTTATTGCTCTAGCTAGAACTTCAATTACTATATTAAAGACACCTGGAGCGAGTGGAAAAGCCTTGTCTTATCCCTTATCTTATTGGGAATACCTTAAGTTTCTCACCATTTAATTTGATGTTAGCTATTGGCTTGCTGTATATTGCCTTTATTTTGTTTAAGTATGCTCTTTGTATCCCTGTTCTCTCCAAGACTTTTATCATGAAGGGCTGTTGGATCTTGTCAAATGCTTTGTCAACATCTACTAAGATGATCATAATCATGTGGATTTTTTTCTCTTCCAGTTTGTTTATATGGTGGCTAGTCCTACAACCCCTTATGTTGATGGATTATGTTGATGGATTTTTGTATATTGAACTACCCCTGCATCTCTGATATAGAACCTACTTGATCATGGTGGATGATGTCTTTGATATGCTCTTAGATTTGTTTTGAGAGTATTAGTATTTTATTGAGAATTTTTGCATCAATGTTCATAAGGGAAATCGGTCTGAAGTTCTCTTTCTTTGTTGAATCTTTGTGTGGTTTAAGTATCAGGGTGACTGCGGCCTCATAGACTTAGGTTTGGCAGTGTTCCTTCTCTTCCTATTTTGTAGAATATTTGAAGAATATTGACGTTAGCTCTTCTTTGAAAGGCTGGTAGAATTCTATGCTAAAACATCTGGCCCAGGGTTTTTTTTTCTTTTCTTTCTTTTTATTTGGGGGTGGAGGTAGGGTTTGGAGACTTTTAATGATTTCTTCTATTTCTTTAGGGGTTATATAACTATTCAGATAGTTTACCTGATCTTGATTTAACTTTGGTAATTGGTATCCATTTCATTTAGATTTTCCATTTTTGTGGAGTCCAGGCTTTTGAAGTAAGTTCTAATGATTCTTTGGATTTCCTCAATGTCCACTGTTATGTCTTTGTTTTTATTTCTGATTTTGATAATTTGAGTACTTTCTCTCCGCCTTTTAGTTAGTTTGCTAAGGGTTTGTCTATTTTGTTGATTTTCTCAAAGAAGCAGTTCTTGGTTTTGTTGAGTCTTTGTATTGTTCTCTTTGTTTCTAATTGACTGATTTCAGCCCTGACTTTGATTATTTCCTGCCATCTACTCCTCCTGGGTGTGTTCGCTTCTTCTTTTTCTAGAGCTCTCAATTTACTTTTAATTTTTTAGTCTGAGAACTCTCCAGTTTCTTTATGAAGGCACTTAGTGTTATGAACTTTCCTCTTAAAACTGCCTTCATAGTGTCCCATAAGTTTGGGTATGGTATGCTCTTATTTTCGTTGAATTCTAGAAAGTCTTTTCTTTCTTCTCTGACCCAGTGATTATTGAGTAGAGAGTGGTTCAGTTTCTGTAACTATGTAAGTTTTCTGTTGTTCCTGTTCTTGTTGATGTCCAGCTTCAATCTATGGTGATCTGATAAGATGCATGGGGTTATTTCAATCTTCTTGTATCTGTTGAGATTTGCTTTGTGACCGACTATATGCTCAATTTTGGAGAAGATGCTATGAGATGCTGAGAAGAAGGTATATTCTTCTGTTTGGGTGAAATTTTATGTAAGATATCTGTTAGGCCTGTTTAAATTATAACCTGTATTAGTTTCATTATTTCTCAGTTTAATTTATGCTTTGTAGATCTGTCCATTGTTGAGAGTAGGGTGTTGAGGTCTCCCACTGGGTTCCATGTGTGATTTAAGCTTTACTAATATTTATTTTAAGAATGTGGGTTCCCTTGAATTTTGGAGCATAGATGTTCAGAAGTGAGATTTCCTCTTGGTAGACTTTTTTTCTTCAATGAGTGTGAAATGTCCTTCCCCGCCTCTTGATTACATTTGGTCAGAAATCTATTTTATTAACATATTAGAATTGCTACTCCACCTTCTTTCTTGCATCCATTTGCTTGGAAAACCTTTTTCTAGCCCTTTATACTGAGTAATTACTATCTTTGTTGCTGAGGTATGTTTCTTATATATAGCAGAATGATGGGTTCTGTTTATGCATCCAGCTTGGGGTTCTACAAGACTCCTCTGGATCAAGGAGTAAGCCAGAGCTAGACAGTGGGGCTCAGGGGATCATGAAGGCCACTCACTTCTGCAGGCTGTCTCAGGCATACCAGATGGAATAGCAGAGGAACCAACTAAGATAGATGGGATCTGATTGAGGCACAGCCAACCAAGAAGGGTAGCTTGACCTCCACTGTCTGGCCCACAGCTCCCCCCATCTACTGCCATCAGGATCACCCAGCTGTGTGAGGGAAGGACTGGAAGAAGGAGAGGTTCCAATTGGAATGTAAAGTGAAAAAAATAAACTAATGGAAAAAGTACATGTTTATTATATATCATAAACTCATATAATATTCAAATTATAACATCAAGTCATTTCTTTTTGTGACTCATATAAATGAATATAGTGAAATTTATTTATTCATCTATTATTTGATAGAAATTTTGTTGTTTTGCACTTCAGCTATTATGTATAATGTTCCTGTGATCAGTCACATACAAGTTTTGAATGGAAATGTTTGATTTTTTTGTTAAAGCTTCATTTCCTGGGACTTAAGTTGTTAAGATATGTGGCATCCTAAGAACTACTGAACTGTGTTTATCAACTTTTCTACCAGCAATATATGAGGTTTTTACTTTCCCCATTAACTTGTCAACACATGTAAATCATGTCTTAGACATTGGTAAAGGTTTTCGTTTCGTTGTGACTATAAAGCACTCTCCCATTGGGTTGCTTTGCATTTTTTGAAACCTAATGATAGCAGAACATCTTTCACATGCTTAGTGGTCATCATCCCTGCAGACATGCCATTCAGAGCCTTTGCCTCCATTTGCCAGTTGGATTGCCCTTTTATCACAAAACATAAAAGTTGCTCTCAGATGTGCAACCCTCACACTTCCCCTCTACTCTGCAACTTATCTAGCCACTTTTAAGACTGTGTCTAACAAAGCACAGAAGTTTTCAATTTTGATGAGGTGCATTTTTTCCCTCTGTGCATTTTATGTTGTGTTCAAGAAACCAGTGCCTGAACAAGGGTCACAAGAGCTTTGAAGATGTAGCACCACAAGAACTATGTCCTCTCTGGAGTTGACATTTGCATACAGTGTGATGTGTGGGGTGATGTTTGTTCTTTTGGGCATGGATGTCCAGTTTTGCATGGCCATTGGTTGACAAGTTTGCACTTCTTCACTGAATGATTTTGACACCCTGTTGAAAACAAAATGGTTGGAATTGTTCAAATTAACCTCTGTACTCTATGACCCACTTGCTTCACTATATTATTATGGCAATACTGTGCTGTATTATACTGTAGCAGTCAATTGATGTGACCATAAAGTGGCTTGATAGAAGACCAAGGTTTCAGCGATACTTCTCAGTTTCAAAATTATTTTGGCTATTCTAAGTTTATTAAAATTATAAGATCAGGGGTTCCAATACTTAATAAATTTTGTTAAAAATTCCCTTCAATCTGTAGACCATTTCAGAAAATATTGCCACTTCAAAAATATTAAATCATGCAGCCCATGACTATGGAATACCATTCCACTTCCAATTACATCTTTTAAAAGTCCTTTTAATAAATTTGTATGGTTATGCATGCCCTGCTTTTCTCAGACCTATTCCTAAGAATTTATTCTCTTAATGGAGTTGTAAATACAATTGTTTTCTTAGTCTCATTTCAGATTGCTCATTGAAAAATAAACATTTAACATATTGATCTTCTATTCTGAAACCTTGCAATCTTGGCTCATTTCATAGGGTTTCAAAAGCAATTCTTCCAATTTTATACATGAAAGATTGTCTCATTTGAAAAAAAGGCAGAAGCTTTCTTTCTTTCTTTCTTTTTCCTCTCTTTCTTTCATTTTCTCTTCTTTCTTTCCAAGTTCAGAACTGTTGTATTTTGAGTGTGAAAAATCTCCTGCAAGCTCTTGTTTTTGCACAACTGAAACCTTGCAGTAACTTTTAGTGACACCTAGCTCACTAGCAAAGCTGGGTCCATGCTACAGGATGTTTAGGGCAATGGCCCAGTCTTATTTCCAGTCACATCACTGCTCCTCATCTGACAGACTGTGGGACACTTCTGACACAAGCTCCCACTATTGTGACTTTTGTCATGTCTTTTTTCACTGTGATGGAATGAAACCCGGAACCAAAAATCAATCTCTCTCCCATTAAGTTGCTTCTGTCCAGTGTTCTGTCACAGTGCTACAAAACCACTCACAGAGGAGGTTTCTCTCTTTTGTTGCTTAAATTCCTTGCCTACATCCCTTAGTTGGAACATGCACTGGGCAAAACTGAATATGTTGGTGCTCTTCCTGGTCTTAAAGTGAAAACATTGAGTATTCAATCCTCAAATCTGGTGCTAGATAAGGGTTTTCACAAATGCCTTTCAACAAGCCCAAGGGTGTTCCTATTGTTTTTATTTTTTCAAAGATCTACAAAGAGCTCTTCAAGAAAACATAAATTTTAGTAAAACAGTCAACTGAGATATATTAACACTTCTGTCCCCTGAAAGCTACAACACAAAGAAGAAACTCACAAGGCTCTTTGAAGATACTTGAAATGTATACTCACCAAAAAATAAGGTTGTACTTTTTCCTAGAATATTTAAGAGACTCATATATTGTAGACTCTATTATATCTATAATTTAGCTAAGTCCCTCCTTTTACCAGGAAGATGTTTGCAAATTTTAAGGGCTTTGAAAAGGCAAAAAGGAGACTCAACATGTAAGGCAGATAAAATCTGTGTTTGAAGTATAAACTGGGATGCCTGGGCTGTGGCTTGCTTGGTCTCTTCTTAGGCTGCCTTTCCCAATCTAATGACATCTCTGTGTGACTCGCAACTCCAGGTCTTGATTTTTAGAAGGCAGCAATAAGATGGGGGTACAGAAAGACTTTGCCTCAAGCTCACCCCAGCTCCTCATGCACAGAGGACTCTCATGATGGTGCAGCTGATTTATACCACATGTGACTGTTAACAGTTCATTGATTTTCACAACTTAGCTTTTCAATAAATTTTGGGATGAGAATCACTAATCAGTAGCTTCTGTCTTCCAGATTTTCTGAATGCCAACTATGTTGAAAAACAAAGCACTGCCTGTATTTCAAGAGGTCTTTGTGTCTGTGTGCTTCTGTGTGTGTGTGTGTGTTTATGTATGTGCCGGTGTGTTTGTATCTCTGTGTGTGTACATATTTGTGTGTATGTATGTGGGTATCTGTGTGTTCAACATAGAACTAGAATATATAAAATATTTATAATATAGTTACACTATATATATATATAATATGCTACACTAATAGCTGTATTCCATATCATGCACATTTATCATTAATAATTGGACCACTATATAGAGTTAAAGGAAACTGGGTCACTTTAGCATTCATAAAAACAGTGAACAGTTATAAGTTGAAAGGGAAAATGCTGTTTTTTCTCCACTAAATTAAACAAAGATGAACTGGTTTTAACAGACCAGAATGAAACACTTAATACTACCTGCCTCCTCTTGTGAAAATTAACTGTGCAAATAAAATGAATCACCTCTTCTCTGAAAAAGGCCTTAAGATTCATTTCTGCTGGCGTTTGGAGCAGTTGACTTCCATGGGTTTTAAATAGCACCTGGAAGGACTGAGCAGTTTCTTCCCAGCCTTTTCTGCATGGCAGTATAAAATCAAGTTGTTGTGGGGGTGTGCCACAGGCACTCTGAATGTGAACTTGGAATCTCTCTCTTATTTAAAGATCTCATTAAGGTTGAGGAGAGAACTGTTAGTTTAAGCATTAGTCATAAGCCTGACATTTTCTCTGGTCCCATTGGAACATTGATAAATGGGGGTGGCAGGTGCACAGTGAGACTCCAGCGGCAAGCTATACCTGAGTTTGTTTTGGAAATTATGCCTAACATCACACACAGGTATAAGAACGCTCTTCCTCATTACTCTCTCTGTTCCAGTGGTCTCCACATCGATCGCTGTGCAGCTTTATGGTTCTCATCTTTCCTTTCCAAGTGTACTGAAATTATAGGTTGTTCTTGTCCCTAGGCATTGTTTATGTTCAGGTACCCATCTTCACAGCAGAATCATAGAATGTGTGAAGTAATTCAAGGAGAAAGGAAAAGAGGGAGGAGGGCATAACACTGTCTTTTCCCATTTCAGTTCAAGCTCGACTAGATGAAGAAACAAGAAGTAAGTCACTGTTGTTAAAAATCAGTTCTCTCATAGGTAAGAAGAGGTTTGCAGTAATGCCTCTAGAATATTTATTTTCCATTCTATAGAACTCTGTATAAAATCTAAACTAACAGTTGCTTTTAAGTAAAACAAAAATGTGTTCAACCAAAACAAATCTTTCTATGTTTTCCAAAATAAAACCATTAATGCTCAACTTCTATTAGAAGGCCCAGGTTGCATCTCCAGGATTCATGCTGTGAGATTAATCCTCTAACAGGAGATTTCATTTAATTCCCACTCGCAGCCCTTTATCATTTTTTTCATCTGCAATCTATATTCATGTAACATATATTTTCACCTTAAATTGTTGTGGCAGCCTGCATTTTCTCATCAGTTCGTCCAGGTTGACTTAAAACACAGCCAGATATCTTGTGAATAAAGCAATTGCATTGGGATATTGTAAAGGAAGTTTTTCATCAAGGAATGTTTAAGGTTCTTTATGTGAACTATTTGCTGACTCCTTCTACAAGACCTTATGACAGAAATAATAATTTCTTCACTATATAGAATAAATCAAATAAATATACATTGCCAATACACAGATACTCAATCCCACCATCCAATTGGTTGACTCTCTGAATTTTATACTTATTATAAAGTCTTTTGGAAAAGCAGATTCAAGCTGCTTTGAGCTGACAATTAATCCCATATTCAAGTCTATCCATGAATGGGCTGCACCATGGTTGCTGTGAACATTTGATCATGTAAATGTTCCCCCCAAAGGCTGTGTGCATGACAAGACTGACGGGAAGGAAGGGGGTGGCTGGGGCCAGACAACATTGCACACCAAATGTGGTGACTGAAGAGAACAAGCAATTTTGTCTGGGACCCAGAGCCCCTGGCAGCTCCCAAGGGAGCTTCTGTCATTGGTGGCAAAACAAAGTTTGGGGTTTTATTTTTCATTGTTTTTTTTTGAAAGGGGATGAGTATAACCATTTTTTAACACTGGCTCCTTTGTGTAACAGACGGTCTGTTAGCACATATTTTCAGATTCCTTTCAGAAGGAAAACTAAATAGAAATGTGGCTGCATGCTAATTACCCAAAAACATGGTGCGCCAGATGGCCCTCAAGGTCTGTTTCGGTTTCATAGGTAAATAATGCTTCCTAGCCCTTTGTCCTTACTGTAAACCAGATTCTGAACACCTCTCCTCCATAACTGTTAATGCAGAAAGTAAACAGGAAATGGGAAAGTAAACAGGAAACAGGAAACAGGAAAGCCACATTTTATAAGAGCTGATCATAGGGAGGAAGGTAAACATTTTTCCTCTCTTGACAAATCCTGTGTCTAGAATTATTGTTCAGAAAAGAGTAAGGAGAATATACTGATGAAGTATGAGTTGGGCCTGCAGCCAAAACATAAACCCCAGAGCGTTTAGTTTTCCAAAGATGCATGATGTTTGGGCCTGTATATCTCTCTGAGAGAGGTGTGTTAATTTTAATTTCAATATTTCTTTAGCTAGATTGTGTAATGAGTCTTCTTTTATTACTTTAGGGAGATTTTAAAATTCATTAAGACATTAAATACAGTCCAGGTCAATTTAAAAAAAAATTTAAAAAAAAAACATACTTTTCAAGTTTAGTTCTGCTGAGTTGCATATACATGATAAAGTCAGCAAGACATTTTACTTATAACATATAACCTTGGCACATGCCGCAGTGAAGAACATTAACAGCAATGATATGCAGCAAACTGGAGGGGCATGGTGGTCACCTGAGACTCTGGCCTTGGGTGTCCCATGTCTTACAGCTCCCTTCTCTTTTTCCTCACCAAGTAGGTCACTGAATTTGCAATCACTGCTCTAAAGGAGAGAAAAGAGATTAGAAAAAAAAAAAAAAAAAAACAGAAATGGTGTGCAAATACTTGGGGTTTATGCTCCAAAACCTTCAAGTCATGAGAGAATCTGAAGGCTCAGAAGATAGACAAACAACTTGGACAAGCTGGCAAGAGAACATGGCTTCAATACCAGAAGGAAAGAGTCCTGCACTCTGACAAGGCCTTTCCAGAAATATCAGACAAGATGGGACCAGACAAAAATGAGTCATGGCTTCTCCCTAGGACTGGTGATGATGGATTATCAAGACTAGACCAGAAGATGGACCCTGAAGCCACTTCTTGCATATCTGAGAAAAATGTACTTCCTATTTATTACTTGTTTGTTTTCTTAATCACTTATAGTACTGGAAACTAAAGCCAAGAGCTCTCGCAGACTAGGCAAGTGCTCTTCCACTAAAGCTATATTCACAGTCCCACACGTTAGGTTTGTATTATATCTGTTTCATGCACTTGTAACCCTAGGGAAAGGAGAGAGGAAAGGCAAAGGAGAAATATTCAACTTGATAGTTATTGAATTACTATCTCCTCAGGACAAACAGATTCTCAAAATATAAGTCAAAACGAGTTTGAGAAAAGTTACAAATTCACTTCCAAACTTGAGCTTGTGCATGGCAAGTCATAACCTGTAAGGCCAATGTGATGTTTGGGCAACCTGGGCAACAGAAGGTGGCATTTCACAAATGAGGCTAACAACTGAAAATGAACAGACTGAGAATTCTCTAGGGGAGGAGTCTCCTATTTCAGAATATGGAATGAGCTTCGTGAGTTTCCTTTGTGCCGGGAGCTGTACCAATGTGGATATACCCAATCTCCTTAAAATTAATGTGGATACATGGACTGCTCCAACCAGCTCACATTTTGGAATATGGTGTTCACAGAACTCAGTGCTTCTCTGCTATTCAAAACAATCCAGGATGAGAGAAAAGTATAAAACACAGGATCTTAACCTTGTGTTCCACGGCATCCTGAGTGTGCAGAACTTACATAGGGGTGGCCTCACCAAAGCATCTTGTTCTCTCTGCCTCCATCACGGAGACTCAGATTCTTAACAGAGTTTGGCACTTTGACTCTTGCTCTTTAGAATACAGACATAAATTTCAAAGTCATTGGGACATATTCCCTTCTTCCATTCTCCTGTCTCCACGTGGTCTGGTTAGGGTTGATCATATTATTTCTTAATACAAAATAGCACTTTTGAGGGAATTCAAGTAAAATGCGATATAACTGGAAAACAGTGTTCAAACCAGAAGCCTCTTCTTTGAGGGCTTTGCAATAATATGAAATGCAATTCATTTTTTGATTCTTGTCTTCTCAAAAGAAAGAATTTAGTGGAGAGACAGTTTAAGCAGAGGTCTACTGGGGAACACAAAGTGTAGACACCAAAGAGAGATTGGAATGGGCTGCCCCAAAGCGGGGAAACAGTCTAGTGGCTTCTACATGGTAAATTTTACAGACATTTTATTGGGTGACATATTTGTGGAGTAAGATGACCCATTCTTTTTCTAAAATAATGGTGGACCTGAGCTTCCATTTCTGTTGTTTCTTTCCATGATCTTTGAGGAAGGCCCACATAAAGGGGTGCTCAGCCATAATGACTGAAATTATAATAAATCCAGGATCTGCTCAGGATGCAGATCCATTAACAGTGCGCATGTTTGGCATTTGGGCAAGTGGCCTAATGCCTTAGTTTTTGATACAGTGAGAGCAAGCAGCTGCTGCTTGGAGGATATTTGGCTCTAAAGCTGTGGGGTGACCATCATGAGGAGCTACAACATGGAAGATTCCACTGCTGTTTTCCTCGAAAACCTCAAATCAAATGCCTTGAGCAGGAAGTATCTCTTTATATTTCACTGTAAAACTGAATACAAACCATCTTGTTTGTATGAGGTCACAGCCATCAGGTTTTCGACAATAAAGGGAAGCATGTTAAGTTTTTTATAAAAAGAAAAGAAAACGAGAGCAAGATTTGACTTATTACAATAATTATTATTGATTTGTCTTTTCAATTACAATAATAATTTGGGGGAATATTGTCACTGAAAAGAAGTGAACAGGATGGGCTTTCTTTTTGGTTTGTTTGTTTCTATTATGACATCAGCAATATCTTTTAATTTTGTTCAAATCAGCTCAGTCTTAAGTGCCACTTCTCTAAAGAGGAGAATCCATTCAAAGTTTTATTTCCACGTGGCCAACAGCATAGCCCAGATTCCAGAACAAAAGCCAAGATTATTTTAAACAAAACTGAGACTGAGCTAAAGTTTTTGGATAATCAGGTAGCAAACTGTGGTCTCAGTTCCGATGACGACTCTTCAACACATGCTTCCAGAGCAGACCTGTCTCTGAATGCTAGGTCTCTAAATCTAAACAGCTAACATTCACATTCTGTTTTCAGGGTACTATGTTGAGGGTCATCTATGGGTGGCTTTTATTTCACATTTTATATTCTTGTGTACAAGTAATAGCATAAACCCTTATGCAGCATCTGCAGATAAAGCAGATAAGTATTTCGACCTGCCTCTGCTTCTCCCTCCCTCCCTACCTCATTCCACCACATCACCAAGCACCTATTCTTACCAGCCTGCTGTCTCCACTTCATTAAGTCTCAGTGAACATGCCGTTGGTTCTCTCTCTTCAGAGAAAGGGGGATTGCTACAAAAGGTATTGAAAACTGTCTAGAGTGTCCTAGGTAGTAAGGATGTGTATTTCAAGGTGCTCTGGTTGGTTTTGCATCAGCACCTCGCCTTTACCTTTCATTTACTACATATCTGCATATCCCTTGGAGGTACCCCAAGTTCAGTGATCCAAACCTAAGCTCACAAAGCATGGTCTTTTTCTTGGTTTTGTTTTTTTGGTTTGTTGTTGTTGTTTGGTTGGTTGTTTTTTTTTTTTTTTGGTTTTGCTTATTTGTTTTTGTTTTCTGGTTTTTTTTTTGTTGTTTTCATTTTCTTTTGTTTTGGTTTTTGGTTTTTGGTTTTGTCTACTTGGTTATTTGGTTTGCTGGTTGGTTTTGTGGTTTTGCTTCAGAATTACCTGAGTTTTGTGGAGGTGTTATATATTTTTAATTTTTTTTTATTTGTTTGAGTGCTCTTTCTACATGGATGTATGTGTCCCATATGCATGCCCGGTTCCAATGGCATTATGGATAATCTTAAACCACCTGTGGATGCTGGGAATCAAGCCTGGGTACTGTGCTAGAGCAACCAGAGTTCTTAACTGCTGTGCCATCTAACTAGCCATGGTTGTTTAGATTTTTTTTTACATTATCTGAATGACCCATTTATTTATGCAACATACAGATTATGTCCATTACCAATTATGTCCTAAAGCCCCAACTCCCTTTTAACTTCATTGCCCTCTTGGCATTTTTAATTTTTTATTAAAATCCCCTAAGTCCAATTAGACCTGCTCACCTACACAGGGGTATTTTTTTTTTTTTTTTAACAGGAGAATTGTTTTATTTCTGATAATACTTAAGATTTCACAGTGTTAGGTACCTTGCTTATTCTTTTTTTTTTTTAACTTTATTTTTTTTTATTAGATCTTTCATTTACACTTCAGATACCATCCTGTTTCCCCATTCCCCCCCCTTAGAAAACCCCTATCCCATGCCCCCTTTTCATTTTGCATTTATACATTTTTTAAAGAAATGTTAATCATAGGCTTTATAAGTTTGGTATTGTTCAATCAGAGGTGTAACCCACTACCCAACCTAGATATATCAACTATCTTTGACTGGTGGAGATACATGAACATCTGCTTCCCTGTCTCCCCCCTCTATCTCTCTTTCATCACCTAGCTTCTCCTCTCCTTCTTCTTCTCCTCTTCTTACTCCTTTTCTTCCTCTCAGTACTCCTCCCACCTTAGCTCCTCCTACACATCACCCTTCCTGTTAAAAGGAAACTTTTCTCTCAAAATACAATTAGAGCATAATTATGCCTATTTGTACCAGTGAGGTACAAGATAGTCCTAATACCCAGTCCATCCTTTTGTTGACTAACCAGCACCTCTGTCATCTATCCTAACTAAAACACTTAGTTCTGAACCTGGCTTTTTCCTTGGCTTTAGGATGAATGTCAGCTGATGACCATACACTCAGATCTTTTCTCTCAAAGTAAATAGCTATAAGTTTTCAACCCCATCAGAAATCCAGAATGACTGAGTTGACTATAATTGTGGGAAGCACAAAGCATAGCTTCTAAAACTTAGCCAATTTATAGAGACCTCTGAACACCTGGACACTCGCTCTACTTCAAAACGTTGGAGCATCTGTTCTTCTGCCTTCTGGCCCAGGATCATCTGACAGACCTTAGTGCTGCAGAATTATTAAGGGCTGATTACTCTGTCTAGGCAGATATAATCAGTCGACTATTCTGCAAGTGTGTCCTTTTCTGGACAGTAATTTGTCTGTAGAAGGAAAGTGGCAATTCTTGCCTAGTGGCTGTCTCACCACAACTGGAGTAACTCCAAGGATGCTCAATTTCTTCTTAGAATTTAACATAGGAAGCTGTCCGGAGCAGACAGGTCTCTAATGAAAATGAACATTAATACTGAAATGTTTGTCATGTCAATTCTAAGGATTTCTGATGTTTTGAAAACCAGCTATCCATGTAAGGTAATCTGGACTGTTGCCTGTTAACTCCACTCAGCTATTTCTAAATAAAACATAGAGAACACCCTTATAATAAACTCCAAGTCATGAATTTGCTATAGTCCCTTAACTCACAGGCTGACCATCTCAAATCAGTTAAAAAAGTTAAAGAAGGACTGGGTCTAAGCTTTGTATTCCTAAGTGTGTTATACTGGTACAATGCCTATGAGAGTAACAATATTCATCTCACTCTTATATCACTAAGAAGCTCATGCCAATGAAAACCTTAAAATTTGTAAACAAAGTAAATTGGTGCCATTTAAGAATTTATATCTTCATCTTGATATTAATTATACAGATTTCTACTAATAGGTTATGGCTATGCAATAAACCCTAGCTAATCCTCTCTATTCCGACAAAACCACTACTTTTCCCTAGGGAGACAGCCCAACATTTACCACCTTAGTCCCTATGCCCAGGGAATAGGGGCGCTGACTCATCATTAGCTTCTTCAAGCTGATTATGGGCGTTGAGATATTAGAAGAGGAGTGGGGGGGGGAGAGCAAGTTGACAATCCTCTGATGCTGTGTCTTCGCTGCCTCCAGATGGAATTCACGGACCTCAGAGGTTTGAGCAGGTCTGCCCAGCTTGCTTGTTGAGTAGATACACCAAGGCTGATCATTCTGCAATATACAATTCTCAAAACAAATTTTAGTATCAAGATAGTTTTTTTTTTTAAAGAGGGCTGACATTTTATTAAGAATGTTGGTTCTAACCGCTTTTCTATTTTTCCCCTCTTTTATTGGATATAATATTTACATTTCAAATTTTATCCCCTTACCATATTTCCCCCACCACCCAGGAACCCCTTATCCCATCCCCCCTCCTCCTGCCTCTATGAAGGTGTTACCCACCTACCCCCAGCCTCCCTCCCCACCCTCAGATTCCCCCCCCTCAGTGCTCAGCCTTCAGGGTACCAATGATCTTGTCTCCCACCTATGCCCAACAGGGCCATCCTCCCCTACATATACAGCTGGAGTCATGTGTCTCTCCCTATGTGCACCTGGGCTGGTGGTTTAGACCCTGGGGAGCTCTGGCTGGTTGGTATTCTTGCTCTCCTCACAGGGCCACCAGCCCGTATGGTTCACGGTTCCCTCAATTTACTCTCTAACTCCTCCATTGGGAACTTTGATCAGATTAATGGATAGCTGTGGGTATCTGTCTCTGGGTATGTCCGACTCTGAGAGACCTCTAAGGAGACAGCCTTATCAGGCTGCTGTCAGCTTTCCCATCCTGACATCCCTATCAGCGTCTATTTTTGGTGACTGCCTATGGAATGAATACCCAGACACAATGGTCTCCCTACAACCCCCCCTTATGATTCTGACCCACACTGTGTCTCCATATTTGCTCCCTTGGTTATTTAGTTACTCCTTCTAAGAAAGACCTAGGCATCCTCACTTGTTCTTTCTTCTTCATGAGCTTCGTGTCTTCTGGTAGTTGAATCTTTGTTGTTTCAAACTTTTGGGCTAATCTCCGCTTATCAGTGAGTAAATACCATGTGTGTTCTTTTGTGATTGGGTTACCTCACTCAGGATGATATTTTCTAGATCCATCCATTTACCTAAGAATTTCTCGAATTCATTATTTTTAATAGCTGAGTAATATTCCATTGTGTAAATGTACCACATTTTTTGTATCCATTCCTCTGTTGAAGGGCATCTGGGTTCTTTCCAGCTTCTGGCTATTATAAATAGGGCTGCTATGAACATAGTGGAGCATATGTCTTTGTTATTTGTTGAGGCATTTTCTGGGTAAATACCCAGAAGTGGTATAGCTGGGTCCTCAGGTAGTGCTATGTCCAATTTTCTGAGGAACCGCCAGACTGACTTCCAAAGTGGTTGTACCAGCTTGCAACCCCACCAACAATGCAGGAGTGTTCCTCTTTCTTCACATCCTCGCCAGCATCTACTATCACCTGAGTTTTTGATCTTAGCCATTCTGACTGGTGTGAGGTAGTATCTCAGTGTTGTTTTGATTTGCATTTCCCTGATGACTAAGGATGTTGAGCATTTCTTAAGGTGCTTCTCGGCCATTTGAGTTTCCTCAGTTGAGAATTCTTTGTTTAGCTCTGTACCCCATTTTTTAATGGGGTTATTTTGTTGTTTGGCGTCTAATTTCTTGAGTTCTTTGTAAATATTAGATATTAGCCCCCTATCAGATGTAGGATTGGTAATGATCTTTTCCCAATCTGTTGGTTGCCGTTTTGTCTTGTTGACAGTGTCCTTTGCCTTACAGAAGCTTTGCAATTTGATGAGGTCCCATTTGTCGATTCTTGATCTTAGAGCATAAGCCATTGGTGTTCTGTTCAGGAACTTTTCCCCTGTGCCTAGGTATTCGAGGGTCTTCCCCAACTTCTCTTCTAATATTTTCAGTGTACCTGGCTTTATGTGAAGGTCCTTTATCCACTTGGAGTTGAGCTTTGTGCAAGGAGATAAGAATGGATTAATTTGCATTCTTCTACATGTTGACCTCCAGTTGAGCCAGCACCACTTGTTGAAAATGCTGTCCTTTTTCCACTGGATGAATTTAGCTCCCTTGTCAAATATCAAGTGACCATAGGTATGCGGGTTCATTTCTGGGTCTTCAATTCTGTTCCATTGATCGTCCTTTCTGTCTCTGTACCAATACCAAGCAGTTTTTATCACTACTGCTCTGTAGTACAGTTTGAGGTCCGGAATGGTGATTCCCCCAGAGGTTCTTTTATTGTTGAGAATAGTTCTCGCTATCCTAGGTTTTTTGTTATTCCAAATGAATTTGTAAATTGCTTTTTCTATCTCTATGAAGAATTGATTTGGAATTTTGATGGGTATTGCATTGAATCTGTAGATTGCTTTTGGCAGGATAGCCATTTTTACTAAATTAATCTTGCCAATCCAGGAGCATGGGAGATCTTTCCATCTTCTGAGATGTTCTTCAATTTCTTTCTTGAGAGACTTGAAGTTCTTGTCATACAGATCTTTCACTTGCTTTGTTAGATTCACTCCAAGATAATTTATTTTATTCGTGGCTATTGTGAAGGGTGTCATTTCCCTGATTTCTTTCTCTGCCTGTTTATCCTTTGAGTAGAGGAAGGCTACTGATTTGTTTGAGTTGATTTTATATCCAGCCACATTGCTAAAGTTGTTTATCAGGTTTAGGAGTTCTCTGGTGGAAGTTTTAGGTTCACTTAAGTATACTATCATGTCATCCGCAAATAGTGAAATTTTGACTTCTTCCTTTCCTATTTGTATCCCTTTGACTTCCTTTTGTTGTCTAATTGCTCTAGCTAAGATTTCCAGTACTATATTGAATAGGTAAGGTGAGAGTGGGCAGCCTTGCCTAGTCCCTGATCTTAGTGGGATTGCTTCCAGTTTCTCTCCATTTAGTTTGATGTTGGCTACTGGCTTGCTGTATATTGCTTTTACTATGTTTAGATATGGGCCTTGTATTCCTGATCTTTCCAAGACTTTTAACATGAAGGGATGTTGAATTTTGTCAAATGCTTTCTCAGCATCTAGTGATATGACCATGTGGTTTTTCTCTCTGAGTTTATTTATGTAGTGGATTACATTGATGGATTTCCGAATATTGAACCATCCCTGCATTCCTGGGATAAAGCCTACTTGATCTTGATGGATAATTGTTTTGATGTGTTGTTGGATTCGGTTTGCGAGAATTTTATTGAGTATTTTTGCATCAATATTCATAAGAGAGATTGGTCTGTAGTTCTCTTTCTTTGTTGGGTCTTTCTGTGGTTTAGGTATGAGTGTAATGGTAGCTTCATAGAATGAATTGGGTAGTGTTCCTTCTGTTTCTATTCGATGGAATAACTTGAAGAGGATTGGTATTAGGTCTTCCTTGAAGGTCTGAAAGAATTCTGCACTGAAACCATCTGGCCCCGGACATTTTTTGGTGGGAAGATTTTTAATGACTGTGTCTATTTCTTTAGGCGTTATGGGACTGTTTAGGTGGTTTATCTGCTCCTCGTTTAACTTTGGTACCTGGTATCTATCTAGAAAATTGTCCATTTCCTCCAGATTTTCCAATTTTGTTGAGTATAGGCCTTTGTAGTAGGATCTGATAATTTTTTTAATTTCCTCTGTTTCTGTTGTTATGTCTCCCTTTTCAGTTCTGATTTTATTAATTTGTATGCTGTCTCTGCACCCTTTGGTTAGTCTGGCTAAGGGTTTGTCTATCTTGTTGATTTTCTCAAAGAACCAGCTCCTGGTTTTGTTGATATTTTGTATAGTTCTTTTTGTTTCGACTTGGTTGATTTCAGCCCTGAGTTTGATTATTTCCTGCCGTCTACTCCTCTTGGGTATACTAGCTTCTTTTTGTTCTAATGCTTTCAGGTTTGCTGGCAAGTTGTTGATGTATGCTCTTTCCACTTTCTTTTTGTGAGCACTTAGAGCTATGATTTTTCCTCTTAGTACTGCTTTCAATGAGTCCCACATGTTTTGATATGATGTATCCTCATTTTCATTTAAATCTAAAAAGTCTTTAATTTCTTTCTTAATTTCTTCCTTGACCAAGTTGTCATTGAGTAGAGCATTGTTCAGTTGCCAAGTGTATGTCGGTTTTCTGATGTTTTTGTCCATGTCAAAGACAAGTCTTAATCCATGGTGGTCTGATAAGGTGCTGGGGATTATTTCAATCTTTTTGTATCTGTTGAGGCCTGTTTTGTGACCAATTATATGGTCTATTTTCGAGAAGGTACCATGAGGTGCTGAGAAGAAGGTGTATTCTTTTGTTTTAGGGTGAAATGTTCTATAGATGTCAGTTAAGTCCAATTGGTTCATAACTTCTGTTAGTTTCATTGTGTCTCGATTTAGTTTCTGTTTCCATGACCTGTCCATAGCTGAGAGTGGGGTGTTGAAATCTCCCACTATTATTGTGTAGGGTGCAATGTATGCTTTAAGTTTTAGTAAAGTGTCTTTTATGTATGTGGGTGCCCTTACATTTGGGGCATAGATGTTGAGAATTGCAAGTTCCTCTTGGTACATTTTTCCTTTGATGAATATGAAGTGTCCTTCTTTATCTTTTTTGATTACTTCTGGTTGAAAACTGATTTTATTTGATATTAGAATCGCTACTCCAGCTTGTTTCTTGGGACCATTTGCTTGGTAGATTGTTTTCCAACCTTTTACTCTGAGGTAGTGTCTGTCCTTTCCACAGAGGTGCGTTTCCTGAATGCAGCAAAATGTTGGGTCCTGTTTACGTATCCAGTCTGATAGTCTATGTCTTTTTACTGGAGAATTGAGTCCATTGATATTAAGAGATATTAAGGAAAAATGAGTGTTGTTTCCTGTTATTTTTGTTATTGGCAGTGGGGATATGTTTGTGTAGCTACCTTCTTTTACGGTTTTTGGAAGATTACTTTCCTGCTTTTTCCAGGTTGTAGTTTCCCTCCTTGTGATGGAGTTTTCCACCAATTATCCTTTGAAGTGCTGGGTTTGTGTTGAGATACTGTGTAAATTTGGATTTGTCATGGAATATTTTGGTTTCTCCATCAATAATGATTGACAGTTTTGCTGGGTATAGTAGTCTGGGCTGACATTTATGTTCTTTTAGGGTCTGTATGATATCAGTCCAGGATCTTCTGGCTTTTATGGTCTCTGGTGAGAAGTCTGGTGTAATTCTTATAGGTCTGCCTTTATATGTTACTTTGCCTTTTTCCCTTACTGCTTTTAGTATTTTTTCTTTGTTTTGTACATTTGATGTTTTGACTATTATGTGGCGGGAAGTATTTCTTTTCTGGTCTAAACTATTTGGAGTTCTGTAGGCTTCTTGTATATTTATGGACATCTCTTTCTTTAGGTTAGGGAAGTTTTCCTCTATAATTTTGTTGAGAATATTTACTGGTCCTTTAAGTTGGGAATCTTCCCCCTCATCTATTCCTATTATCCTTAGGTTTGGCCTTCTCATTGTGTCTTGGATTTCTTGTATATTTTGGGTTAGTAGCTTTTTGTATTTTGCATTTTCTTTGACAGTTGTGTCTATGTTTTCCATGGTATCTTCTGCACATGAGATTCTCTCTTCCATCTCTTGTATTCTGTTGGTAATACTTGTATCTATGACTCCTGATCGTTTTTTTAAGTTTTCTATCTCCAGGGTGTTCTCCCTTTGTGATTTCTTTATTGTTTCTACTTCTGTTTTTAGATCCTGCATGGTTTTGTTTAATTCCTTCTCCTGTTTGGTTGCATTTTCTTGTAATTCCTTAAGGGATTTTTGTGTTTCCTCTCTAAGGGTTTCTATCTGTTCTTTGAGAGTGTTATTTATGTCTTTCTTAAAGTCCTCTATCATCATCATGAGAAGTGATTTTAATTCTGAATCCTGCTTTTCTGGTGTGATGGGGTGTTCAGGGCTTGCTATGATGGGGGAACTGGGTTCTGATGATGCCATGTAACTTTGGTTTCTGTTGCTTACGTTCTTGCGCCTGCCTTTTGCCATCTGGTTAATTCTAGTGCTACCTGTACTTCTGTCTCTGATTGAAGCCTGTCTTTCCAGTTGTCTCGCTTGTGTTTGGTCTTCTAGGAGTCCAGATGTCTTTGTGGTTTTTTTCCAGCTGCCCTGATTACAGTGGTATCTCTAGGATGCCTCAGGATATGGTGCCTCCAAGGTAGCAGTCCAGCTAGATGTCTGCTGTTCTGGGTGCAGTGTCTCCTCTTGGATATCTCAGGGTATGTTGTCTGACACTCTGAGTTCAGTTGTTCCTCTGTGGCTCTGGGTTGAGCGGACCTTCCAGTATGTCTCAGGTGGAATCCGGGGTCCACACAACTGCAGACCTGGTAGAGGTCTGGTCTGGGACTCAGACCCTGCAGGCCTCAGACCGGAGGGGGGGGCGAGCAGCAGAAGGAGCGTGCTAGTGCTGGCTATGGGTTCTATGGATCCCCCAGAATGTGTCTGGGGGACTCCTGGGTGCACTTATTCGCAGGCCTCAGACTGCAAGAGGGGCGAGCAGGGGAAGGGGCGTGCTAGCGCTGGCTATGTGTTCTATGGATCCCCCAGAATGTGTCTGGGGGGCTCCTGGGTGCACTTATCCGCAGGCCTCAGACTGCAGGAGGGGCGAGCGGTGGACAGGGCGTGCTAGCGCTGGCTATGGGTTCTATGGATCCCCCAGAATGTGTCTGGGGGGCTCCTAGGTGCACTCACTCGCAGGCCTCAGACTGCAGGAGGGGTGAGCAGCGGACGGGGCGTGCTAGCGCTGGCTATGGGTTCTATGGATCCCCCAGAATGTGTCTGGGGGGCTCCTGGGTGCACTTACCCGCAGGCCTCAGACTGGAGGAGGGGCGAGCGCCACAGGGGTATTTTTAACGGCTACGAAAGTACAACTATCCACTTGTTCCTTGATAAAACATGGGCTCACCCTTCACGCTGCTTATTCGTATGTGATTTGTAGCTAGCCAAAATCTTGCCTATGTGATCTTCGATCCCCACCACCACTGTCACAGGGTGTCTGCTTTGACAGTTGTCACCCACAAAGTCAGCTTGTGGTGTTTAATCTTGATTGACAGTTTGATGGAATTTAAGATCTCCACAGAAGCAAATGTCTATGAGAATGACCCTTCCATGAACTCTGTTCAGAATTCCTGAGCTCTTGAGCACGCGGCTGATACCCCATGCTGACGTCATATTTTTAGTCCCACCTCTTCCTGTGCTCTATATGGTTCTGGTTACTTTGCATATTTTACATTTACCATGAACTACTTTCATTGTAATGCATATTTTTTTCTCCTACCAGACAAAAATCCCCAGGAAGACATAAACAGCGTTCACTCTCAATGACTCCTGTGCCTAGAACATAGCAGACTCATAAATACTTAAGAAACGAAACTCAGTATGACTTTCAGTAAGTAACCTACTTAGTTGACTCTCAAGTTATCATTCCTGGAAAACAGGGATGTTAGCACCAGCTTAGGGTCATATTACGTTTTTCAGGCAAGTAAGGATTCATGTCTGGCAGGCTTCTGTGGGAGTCTTCAGAGACACTTTAAATAGTTCAAGGAGCTAAGGCTGTTTTCCAGTGGAGCTTCCCCAGGGGACAGCAATGTGACACTTAATCCCCTGGCCTTGTCCCATCCTTCTCTCTAGCCCATGAGTCCTCAGAAAGAGTCTAAGCATTATAAAGCAAGATTACTGGAAAATGTTGTTTTTTTTGTTTTTTTGTTTTTTTTTCAAACGGTTTCTCTGTATATTTCCAAACAGCACTACTTTAATTGATTTGCGTTTGCAGGATTGAATTCTAATTTCAAGACAACTCCCCAAACAATTCACCACAGAACAGACCATTAGAATTACGGTAGGTATAATTAAAATGCCATTGCATTCTAATAATGCCTCTCCCTCCCTTGCTCCCACCCACAATTGGTTTTTCTGTACCAACAAAGAAACAGCTGTATCATCAGCAGGCTTCCATCTGGGAACGGCAGTCTGCGGTTTCCTTTGCACGTGTGCCAAGCAGATCTGGAAAACTAAAACACACCCTATGCTTGATTTTACTCTCTTCCAGTATTCTGTGTATATCCAAACAGTATCTAAGAGATCCTTAAGATTTCCTCTCAAATTACTCTTCCAAATTAGTACATGCAGGAAGTCCAAGTGTTAGTGCTGATACCGTCTGAGTGTTCTGATTGATGCTATTGTCAAGCTGACGCAGACAGATGCAGAGACTCATGCCAAACAGTGTATGCAGTTTGGGGGTTCTTTTGGAAGAACAGGGGGAAAGATTGCAGGCCCCAAAGAGGATAGGAACTTCATAGGAAGACCACCAGAGTCAACTAACCTGGACCCTTGGGGCTCTCGGAGTCTAAGCCACCAACCAAAGAATATATATGGGCTGGACATAGGCTTCCCCTCACACATGTAGCAGATGTGCAGCTTGGTCTTCATGTGGTCCTGAACAACTGGAACAGGGGCTGTCCCAAAAACTACTGCCTGTATGTAGGATTTATTTTTTTAGATGGGCTGTCTTGTCTGGCCTCAGTGGGAGAGGATGCACCTAGTCTTACAGGGACTTGATGTGCCAGTGTTGGGGAATACCCAGGAGAGGCCCCACCTGCTCAGAGGAGAAGGGGAGGGGAAACGGGGGAATGATTGTGGGAGAGAACAACCAGGAAGGGAGCAGTGACCAGGATGAATAAGTAAAAAAATAAAATAAAATTTAAATATGTGTATATGCACATACACACAGAAATAAAAAAGTAAAATGAATGAAATGTTAAAAAATTAAAAATTAAATAAAAGCCACAAAGATATATATATATATATATATATATATATATATATATATATATATGAATTCAAAAGCAGCTGAGGAGTGAGTACAGGCCAGGAGATGATCATCATCATATTACCTGGGAGTGAATTGTCAGTGTCAGGGTAACAGAAGTATTGTGACAATACTTCCAGCAACAGAGGAGAAAACCCTCAGAGAAAAGGTGACAATGATGAGGGAAAGCATCTTAGAACAGGAGTTGACCGACTTCATTCTCAAGACCCTTCCATCCTCCACCATCAAACTTCCATCATGTATTCATAAAGCAGGTTCATTTCTGGTCACATTAACAAATGTAAAAGCACAGGGGACGGGAAACACCCCAAAATCATAGTGTTCTACTCCAGATCACTCTGCCGCTGCCTCTTACTGGTTTCTAGATGTTTGGTTTTTGCAGCTGTTTTCTGAGACCATGGCTGCCCAAGGTAGGCTCTAAGCATTCTAACATGCCCTTAAGTGTAATTCAACTGCCAGTCTCCTTCTCATCTTTCAAAGATCATCTCAAGCACCACTTTTTTAGGAAGCTTTCCCTGATGTCACCAGGAAGAATCAGGTGCTGAAACAGTCCAGCATTTTTCCTCTTATTGTTAAATGTCCGTAAGTGATGAACCTCTAATCATAAGGCTTAACTTTTATCTGCAAGCCTAAATGCCTAACTGACTATGACTTTACTCTTTTACTATTTTAGGCTAGCATGTAATTCAATGCTTCTAAATCATGAATAGATGAATGGGTGATGTTTGTTTCTTTGTGTTTTTTAACTTCTTGATAGTTCAGTGGAATACAACAACAACATAAATCTTATGTAACATGGTGTGACATCTATTGGCCTGAATGCTCGTTATAACCTACCAATGGTAGAATGGCAATACGTTATAGGGATAGATATCATATATATATATATACATATACATATACATATATATATATATCAGATAGATAGATAGATAGATAGATAGATAGATAGATAGATACAGATACAGATACAGATACAGATACAGATACAGATACAGATACAGATACAGATACAGATACAGATACAGATACAGATACAGATCACTTTAGCTATAGGAAGCCAGCTTAAGTTATATGGGTGTGCAAACTTCCCCTACTTTCCCTAACATTAATCCAGCCAAATGAGGCCTGTAGGTTTGGTATGCTGACTTCCAAGGGTACTGAACAGTGCCCATGGCAGTATTTTTTTTTATAATGCCCAACACGTAGTAAGTGTCAAATGGTACTTATCTACCATTTTAAAGGACATTACAAAGCTGACATTGCAGTTTGATTTTTCCACTGCTCTCCCTATATCTTTATTCTTGCAAAGCTGTTAACCATAAAGAAATCATCAGAGAGCAGGAAATGAGAGCGAAATTGTGAAAGAAAAGTGGCCTAAAACCAGAAAATTCATCTTTGAAGAGCATTAATATATTTGATGTCTATCAGATCCACATGAAGCCTTTCCAGAAGAGTCTTCATTACTCACAATATGTCACTTTGAAAACTAATGGTCTGACATATCTCCAAGGCTAAAAGACTTATCACCCTAATAAGGAATGTCTGGGGCAGCCTGACACAAAAGCAGCTTAGATGATGGGTCTTCTAGCAGTTTTCCAACGTTAGCACACATTGTTCGTACATGTGCATATTCTGATATTGTATCTTTACATCTCCATGAGGGAGAGATGCCTAAAGACCTTGGCTAAGTGCTTAGTTTCATAAGTATAGCTTTCTAGCTGAAATTAATAGGCAAAAAACTATCACAAAGTGGTCCTATTTCCATATGTTTTTCTATCAGTGGTCAGTTGATTCTTTATTTCTGCCTTGCCATAAAAGTTATGTCTGTATCAATAAAAGTTCAATTCTTCATCTCAGCAAAAACAAAGCAAATTCATTCTTAAGATCATCATTCTCTCAACTTAAATATAGCTCAAATGTAGGAAGTTTGTCTAGTGGATTATTTTTTTCTGTTTCAGCGATAAGACAGTGCTATCAGAAGCAATTTACAGAAAGAAAAGTCTTGAGTTCCAGAGGGAGAGTCCCGTGATGTCTGAGAGAGGCTCGGTGGCATAGGCCCAGAAAAGGAGGCTGAAAGATTACATCTTCAACTGCAAGTATGGTACAGAAAGCAAACCAGAAGTGCACAGAGGCTGTGAACTCTCAAAGCCCACCTGAAAGGATTCACTTCCTCTGGCAAGGCCATACCACATCCCTCACCATGTCACCAACTGGGAGTCAAGTGCTTGAATACAAGAGCCTCTGAAAGACATTCTCATTTAAACCACTATATTCAACATGTCCAGAGCCTTCTTTCTTAGCTGCTTTCAAAAACTGCCACACTATTGTTTACACACACACACACACACACACACACACACACACACACACACACACGTGTCTATATATCAACATGAAAGAGAGAACACTGTTCTAGGAATGGTGGCACCTGCCTTTAATTCTAGCACTTGGGAGGCAGAGGCAGGCAGCTCTCTGAGTTCAAGACTATCCTGGTCTACAGAGCAAGTTCCAGGACACCCAGGGCTATACAGGAAAACTCTTATCAAAACAAAATTTTTTAAAAAAGAAGAGGGAGTGGGGAGAGGTGGAGAGAGGACACATTTAAAAGCCTTGGTTAAACACTTTAATTTCCCAAGTACAGTTTTCTAGTTTAAATTTATATACAAAGAAGACTATCAAAAGTGGATACATTTATGTCTGATTTTTCATCGGTACCATATAAAACATCTTCATCACATATAGTAGGACTGCTTATTTGATACCCAAGTAGACACAGCTAATAAGTGTATAAATAATTATATATTGATGTTTTAGGATGTGCTGGTGTCTCTGGTGTAAGTTGTTTGTGGTTTTTATAAATAAATCACAATGCCCTCTTTTAAGGAACTTATATTCTATCAGACATGATAGTTTAATGAAATAGAATTGTCACATCAGTAACAATTATTAGTATATAACTAATGATCTGGTATTTGCTGAGGCCCTGAAGAAACAATATCAAGGCTTCGAAGAGGAAGAGAGACCAACATAGATGATTGTGGAGCATGAACAGGAGACACTACTCACTGCGAGACAAACTGCTACCAAACAGAAGGAGACTATAAGTCCAGTGGCAACACAGCCAACAGTGAGACTCACCCAGTGAGCTACAGAATGTATGGCTGTGTTGCACACTAGGGTAATTAGGGATCCATAGACGAGAAACAAACTAGAGGACAGCATAATATTGTGCACAACCTTATGGACTTAAGAAATTACACTTCTTCATGACTGCTGTTGAAAGTCATTAAGGAAGATATCAGAACGTGACCTAAACAGATTCACGTCTTGGTAAATGGAGAAAGTACTGGTGACACAGTCAGAGACCGTCAGATTTTAGCATCCAGAGTAAATGTCCCCTGCATGTGCACAGGCAATACCCACACATACGGGTAGCTTCTCAGAACACCCCCCCCCACTTGCATTACAGTAACAAACTGACACAGACTGTGTTCAGGAAAATGAGCTATGGGGCTGGGGTGATATTTTAAGCATGGGACATAGTGCTCAGCAAAGGTGGCGTGGTGTTAGGAGCTTGTCATTTCCACTGAGAGTTAAAGTTCTGTTTAGTTTCCTGGTGATGACCTCATTTCAATCTTGGCTGTGTTCCTTCCTGTATTTCTGATGTGACCACCGTCTGTAAGGATGGTCATCCTTACACCGTGCAAAGAGCTTTGAATGTATGTTAATTCTTACTGCCACACCATAGGGTATATATAGCATGAGGTCCTCTTTCTTGATAGAACCACCAAAACCCCACGGAATTTAAGTAGATTTACCAAATTCACAGAAATGACTGAGCAAATAAGTACATAGATTACATACTTAGGCCCCCTTAATTAGTATTCATGCTCCATTGAGCAAATGCTTCGCAATACCTCTAAGATTATTTGGCTTATTTCCAGTTTTTATTCTTTCATAAACAATGCTATGCAGCACACTTTTCAG
Source organism: Arvicanthis niloticus (assembly GCF_011762505.2). Lineage (NCBI taxonomy): Eukaryota > Metazoa > Chordata > Mammalia > Rodentia > Muridae > Arvicanthis > Arvicanthis niloticus. The sequence continues at coordinate 51,133,806 of NC_047676.1, read as the reverse complement.
CGTATGTGTGAGAGTTTGTTAGAGTGAAGTTTATGGATTTGATTGATGGTTGTCTTCTAGACATGCTACCATGTTTCGGAAGACTACATCAGTTCTATTTGAGGACCTAATCTCAGCATCAGTGGTGCTGGAGTCTGTGCTTAGCCTCTTTTGCATATAGGAAAGGAACCAAGATCTGTTCTTGCAGCTTTATTTATATAATGGACATTTAACGTGTTTTCCTAATATTAAGCTCTGTATATATTATTGCAGTAAACCTTACTGGTTTATACTTCTTTAAGCATCGATGGAATCTGATAGATAGCATTTAATTTTATTTAGAACTTCAAACCAGTACCTGTAAGTAAGATTAATTTGCCATTTGTTTTCTAGTATTATCTAGATCAGCAGTGAGGTTCAATGCAACATGTACTTTATTAAAATTAAGTACTTTTGATCATCTAAGTTAAGCAGTTTATCTATCATTTCAGAATAATGTCATTAGGACTTACGTAGGTTCACTCTTGAAACTAACTGGTTCTTAGTCCTAGGAGCAACTGTAACACACCCTGTATTGCACAGAACTGCTGGTCTCTAGATTCTATTTTGATACTTTGCAAATTTTTGCTAGATATTTACCTATATTTTAACTACAGTTTTCCCCACAGAATTGTGTTACATAGCCTCAAGATTATTTTAATGTTTATTATTTTTATAGTTATATCTTTTTTCTCCTTTTTTCTAATTGTACATACTAGCTCTTTCTGTAATCCCTTTTTTAAAACTTAAGCTAGCTAGTGGCTTATTGTGCTAGCTTTCCATCATTGTGACAAAAATGCTTGAGATAATTAGTATCTGGAGAAAAAGGGTTGTTTTGTTTGATGGTTTCAACAGCTTCAGTCCATGGTCAATTGACTTTTAGGTCATATACTGAACAACCTAACTTCCATTAAACGCCACCTCCTGACGATCCACCACATCCCAATAATATCACAGCCTGGAAAACAAATTGACATGTAGCCAATAACCTACTATTCTTCCATTAGACACCACCTGTCTCCGAAGGATCCACTGCTCCCAGGAGCATGACAGGCTGCAGAACAAGCTCCCAGCATGTGAACTTTGGAAGACACTTATACAAACCACCACAGTTACAACTTCATCGTTTTTTTTTTTAATTCAAAAACACAAATTTTGATTTTGTAATGTTTATATGTTTCTAACTCAATTTATATACTTTTTAGTTAATTTCTTCTATGTGCTCTGGCTTTATTTATTTTTATTTTCTTAAACTGAGATTTTAATGATTTATTTCCAGGGTTTGTTCTTACTGTTGTTGGCTTTAGGTTTTTGCTTGTTTGTTTGTATTACATTACGAATATAAGATTAAATTCCACAAATTTCCAAGTGCTAGAATGCTGGTCAGGTTATATCAGTAATTTTCAATGTTGTTGAATTACGGTAAGAAAATTCCATAGTCGATAAGGGAGCTGCATGCAGCCTGTTTGACAACTCAGAAGACAGTGATAGCTACGGCTCTATTCACCAGCCTGAGAATCTTTTACCCACCTCCTCCCCCTTTATTATTACGGTGACTGTTTGGCTGGAACTTTGTCCTATTATCTTCTTGTATGCTGTAATATACCCTGTGCTATCACACCACCATGCTGCAGACACACTCTTGCTTTTATTGGCCATTTTCTCTTTCTTCCCCACTACAAACAGTGTTAACAAGTGTTAGCCTCTTCCTTTGGTCTCTCAGGATCACCTTCAAATAGCTTGGTCTTTTTGTCTAGATTTCAGTTTCTTTTTCCTTCATTTCCAGTAATTATATAATGTACTGTTCTGTACATATTTAGATGATGTATTTCTGTGTCATATTTCATGTACAAATATCAAGTTCTTACAATGTATGTTGTTCACTTGTTAATTTTAAGAACATTTTCTTAAATTGACGTATACTTTAAAAATAACTAGTGTGTGTGTGTGTGTGTGTGTGTGTACACGTGTAGGCATGCAACAGTGTATATGTAGAAGTCAGAAGACAACTTGAAGGAGTCAATTCTCTTCTTCCATTATATGAAGGATTCCAGGGACCAACTTAGTTTGTCAGGCTCAGCAGCAAAGACCTTCACCCACTAAGCTCTCCCACCCACCCTTGGGGTTTTATATCCACAAGTCCTTATTATACACATGCCACATACTTTTCCCCATCTGATTCTTTAAAACTATACTTTCTTTTCACATATTTTGCCTATTTCTTCCCAGATGTTATTTCTTGTGTTTATGTATTCTTGCATTTCCTTAAAAATAGAAAAGATCATTTATGAAATGACCTTTCAGTTACTAATCCTTTCCTGACTTTTGTCTTGCCTAAGTTGTCTTTCATTTATGCTCTTCTTTCAGATTACCAATCTTAATCGTTATTTTAATTCATTTTTAGATGCTGAGTTTGGTTTTTTCAGATATATGTTTTGTCTTTTTGGTCTCAATTCTCTTATAAACACTTTAATATGTTCCTTATTTTCTCTCTCTCTCTCTCTCTCTCTCTCTCTCTCTCTCTGTGTGTGTGTGTGTGTGCGCGCGTGTGTGTCCTGCCATCCCCCTCCCCTTCCTTCTTCCCCCTTCTCCCCTTTTCCCTTCCCTCTGCCCTCCCCTCCCTTTCCTCATTCCCTCTTCCCTCTCTTCCCTCCCCTCCCCCCTCTTCCTATCACTCTTCTTCTCCCTGAAGACTCCTAGTCTCCCCAGCCCTGCAGACTGGAGAACAGACTTCAGGGGCTCCTCTTTTACTGTTCCTTGTCTTAGATACTGAGCAAAGTGCTGACAGCTGTATCCTCTCAGACAGCCTTCCTTAGTTCCACGTTGCCCCACTCCCCTTCCATCCTTACATAATCCTCACTTACCACTCCCTGGTCTCCCTGAGCTGCATGGTATCTTGCCTGGTTTGGCACTGTGGACATTTAGGAAGCTACTCTGGTCCTTTAGAGTTTACCATGTATACTCTGTGTATGCATTTTCAAAGTGATGGATGCAAACATTTTCCAATTTCAGCCACTTTTCTCCAGTTTCACAATAGAACTTTCAATCAAGTACCTGCAGTCCGTTCTGAGAACTCTCACTTTGCCCCTCTCTGCTTGCTTACTTACAGATTTGCAACAATTGTGAACTTGGGGATTCTTTGTCTTTTAATTTTAGCTCATTGTCCTTTTGTTTTGAACCTACACAGTGACTTCTGAGATACTGATAGGCACTTATAAAAAGATTTAGCAATGTTAAAAAAAAAAATGTTACATATGTTGTCCCTCAAATCGTCTTCTAACTTTTTAAGTGACCTTTAACATTTTTATCTACAATGACACCTTACACTTATAAATGTGAAAGTTTTACACTGTTTCATCCTCAGAAATTATTTTCACTTTCCCCCTGGCTGAGATCACAATAATTTTAATCTTCAAAATTGTTATGTTATAGTAGATATGGTAACAGATGTACGTAACTTCAGCGCACAGAATGACTGAGCCTTCAAGGCCAGCCTGGGTTATACTCAGGGAGATCTGTCTCTGAAGAAGGAAGTCAGATTTACAGGAGCAGACAGCTAATAATAGAGTTAACCCTCTTCTCAATTTCTTTATAACCTTATCTGTTAGCAGGTAGCCACTGTCTGCTGCCACCATGCTGTGAACCTGCTTTTTATATCACTATTTACAAAATAGGTCACTTAAACTATCTTTAAGAGAAAAGAGAAAAGGTAAAGCAAAATAATGGAGAAAAATATCTCAAGATCATAGAAGATTATAAATGACTGGCAGAATAAAACATTTCAGAGATTAAAAATATGAAGGAGCATAAATAAAATTATGAAAAATGATATACTCAAAATTCACTTTACATAAGAGAAAATAGTTACAAGTTAGTAATGGGACACTAATTAAAAAGAAATTTAAAATATTGAGGAATGAACAAACCCTTGATTCATAAAGAAGCAGAGACAATGGTAATATTTTGAAATATATTTACCCTACATGCTAGTGAAGATATGTATAATGATGGTACTTAGTTTCTGAGTGATCAAGGAGAACCCAGCCTTAATAAATAAGCAAAGAGTTAAAGGAAAGTGAATGAGGGAAATATTGTCACCTCCCTGAAGTCAGGTTTCCCAAGCACAGAGTTGAAGGCACTGGAACCATTTCAGAATTGGTGCCATTCGACTGGTATAGACCCTGTTTTCAAACAGCAGCCAAGGTTAACTGTGTTGTTGTCAGAAGAAGAAACCACCAATATTGTGAACTTTTCCTCATTTTCTTGGTCTCATTGCTTCCCCCAAATACAGTGCATATAACTCTCAACTTTTAGGAACACAAAATAATATCAGTTTATTGCCAAGTAAATGTCTATTTGGAGTTCTGACAACATAGTGTACCATCTTCCCTTTTCTTTCACCCAGGGTCTAAACCTAAAGGGCCAGCTGGGTCTGAGGGAGAAGCAGAGTGGGAGACACACTTGATATTCTCGAAGCCTTCTATCTCTGTGTGTGCCTACTAATGAGCCCTTGGCTTGATTCTTGCGATGATATGGGTGAGCACTTGCCTTTCATACTGCGGCACCTCTGCTGTTTGGAAGAATCTCTACTCCAGAGTAAGGGATCCATTGGGAGGCACTGGTGTGGAAATGACCGACTAAGAACTATTGAAATGTGCACATAACAAATCTCCAACTCTCTTCCAGTATCCCAGAAACCCGTGCAAGCCTCCTTTTTCCAACCTGGTTCCTCTGTGTTCTTTTCAGGTATTTCCCCTGTCTTTGTATCATACACCAATTTTACTCAGAAGTTGAATCTCTGGAAAACTTTGAGTCGAGACTAAAAATTAATTTAGGGAATAGTGTACTCAAACAAATTTGAAGGGTAACTCAACAAAAGGGGAGTCTCGTGGTACATTACAAACCTTGAATAAGGGTCTTAGAAATATGTGTCTGGGTCATGGTTCCTCTCCCGACAACCACCACCACCACCACACTTTACTCAGTCTCAACATCAAATTCAAATTCTCTATTTTTACTTTTAATGCTTTGGAAAAAAATAGTATTTCTCTTTTGTCTTCCTTTTGACTTAAAATACCAGCAAGATTAGATTGCCACAATGCTTAATTATGGCTGTCTCCAGATAAATAATGATGGTCTTTGCTGTTTCTGAGCTTCTGTGTAAGAACTTAAGGGAGGGTGACTCTCCAAATGTGTTTAATTTAAAAAGAAAGCATAAGCTTATACTTTTGATGAAAATGTGGTTTTCGTTACCTCCCTTTGATACTAAATAATCTCAAATTTTAGAACTTTCTTTTTATCTTGAATTGAGACCACATTAGGGTGATGGTGAGGGGGTGGGCGAGGAGGCTTTTCTTTCAGTAACAAGTCCACAGATGTGAAATCAAAGCTGTTGTCCATCAGATAACTTCTAACAATGTCACATTGTTGAGCTGTGCTTCTTCTGTTTACCCCACATATTAAAAATAGAAAAGAATTAGGTGTTATTCACTGGCAACCGATTAAGAGGCTTTTGTGATCAATCTCCTGTGAAAAACTGGCCAAAGAGACTTGGGGCACCATTTGTTGTTGTTTGGAAGGCCACAGACGTTCTAATTAAAATTTGAATGCCTAACCTTTTAAACTATCCACCCATACAGTATCCTTGACATAGCTTTTTCAAATGAACAATCCCAGAGTCTAGGCCATGTAAATCTTTTTGATGATTAATTTAAGCATTCAAAAATAATTATTATTTCTATTATCATTGTCCTTGTTCAGCTCATGCTTAGGAGGTCATGTTGGTGTAAATTTGCAGGTGTAGCTTCTGACATTACTAGGAGACACAGTCTCACAGTAAACTCCCTCCTTTGGCTCTTACAATCTTTCTGCCCCCTTTTCCACAATGTCCCCTAAGCCTTAGGAATAGGTGTTATTCTGTAGACATAGCCACTGGGACTTGCCTCCACAAGTCTGTATTTTGATCAATTGTGGTTTTCTGCCCTGTTCCCTGTCTGTTGTAAAAAGAGGTTTCATTGATGAAGAATTAGAGCTACACTTACCTGTGGATATAAGGACAAATATTTAGGATTGTTCTGGTTTAGTTAAGTGAAAGTTGTAGATTCCCGTCCAAGATTTATAACTTCAGTAACCCCAGGTAGTTGAATGTTTCCAGTACTGGGCATGGTTGCCTTCTTGTTGAACAAGTCTTAAGTCCAATTATAGATGTGTGGGTTACTAACAAGATATACATGCCACTACTCTATCCTTAAGATTATTGTGTTATGCTGGTCATGAAAAACCCAGGAGTCCTCAGCCCTATATGAAGAATTATAGTCAGCTAAGGAATATCGAGAACTTGGGAAACAGTCTTCCCCAAGGAAGAGCACATCAGTTGGTTATGCAATACCAAATAGTGTCCCTGGAACTATCCATACTAGTAACATTATACAGAGTGAGCAAGGTGTACTTATGTATTTAGAAATATATGTGTAGCCGGGCGGTGGTGGTGCACGCCTTTAATCCCAGCACTTGGGAGGCAGAGGCAGGCGGATTTCTGAGTTCGAGGCCAGCCTGGTCTACAAAGCGAGTTCCAGGACATCCAGGACTACACAGAGAAACCCTGTCTCGAAAAACAAAACAAACAAACAAACAAAAAAAAAAACCAAACAAACAAAAAAAGAAATATATGTGTATATACATGTAAGTATGTAACAACAATTAATGAAAGAAGAGGCTTCAAGCAGACTTTGAAGGAGAATAAAGAGGGGTAGATCGGAGGGTTTGGAAGGAGGAAAGGAGGAAAGTGAAAAAGGAAATGATGTCATTATAATCTCAAACATTAAAAAGAAATATTTTTAAAATAAAATAATTGTTATCAAGATATTTAACTGGCTTTATCAATCTTCCTTCAAAGAGAACTATATACAAGCCACACACCATAATAGAAGGACTATAGCTATCATATTCTAATACATGTTGCAAAAAGAAAAAGAGATAGTAGATATTTAAACTGTCTCTCCATTCATTTCTACAAATCACCTTCAATAACTTAATTTTGCTTCATGTACAAAATTCCTCGTGCTACTTCTTTAGTACAAAATTTACGTACTATGTGAAAATGTGTCATTATACATTCTACTTGGCAATAGGAAAAAGGGTAAGACTGTAATGATTGTATAGAATATAATTAAGCTAATTAAACAACAGAAACAAAGACTGAAGCAGCATTAGGAATAGAGGGGGGAAAGAATTTAAAAGAAAGGTAAACAATCAGGCTTCCAAATAACTACACTGTTTTGTGTTTGATGTTGTTGTTTGATTTGGGTTCTTTTTAAACCACTTCTTTCCAAAAGAACATTAAAATACATCTATCCTAACCAGGAGTAACCAATTATGTAATTCAATACTCTTAACATAGTATACTAATCATGGCCGTGAGAAAGAACAGGCAGATGGAGAGGCCTATGGGAGAGCTGAGGTAAATGAAAACCTGTGAGGATGGAAGGATCCCTGCACACAAGGAGAATGTTCCAGGCTCTCCCCTGAAACAGTCTCCTCTTTGTGCTATTAGTAATTTTCATAAAGCAACACAAATGTGCAATGATGAGTTGGGCCCATCAGGAGTTTTAGCTTCCAAAACAACATCCAGCTCTGACGTTAGTGATTTAGCATGTTTGCTCAGTCTTCAAGCAAAAGATGGCTTTTCTCTCAAAAGTCACAGTTTATCAACTGTATTCATTTCTAGGTTCTAGCTCAATCTCCTTTCCAGTGACAGAGGTCTGTATATACATGTACATATATATAGTGAAAATATTCTAGTAGAAATGAAAATATTCTATAAAACACTGAAAACAAGAGATTATGGTCTTAACATGAGAATAGACAAGTTACTAAAATTATTAGACTTCAACTTAATATATGATAGAGGGAATATGTCAAGCAGTGGGATACAGACACCCAACACCCTTGATGTCCTCTGCTTCTCTGCTCACAGGTTGCTTATGGAGCCTACCCCAGTCTTGTTTCTTGTAGCATTTCTCTGTATCTGCTCACTGACCAGTTTCTACAATTTATCCATGTTGGCAGTTGGGCAGAAGCTCTGATCACCCCTCATACAAGCTTTTTCCAGAGCTACCTGGATTATATTTGTTGATGTTGTTGCCATGGTGATGCATGCATTGTCACAATGCTTACCTACACGTGTGCACAAACACATACACATACACACATGTACACACATATGCCATGCATGCACATACATGATCATGCTGCTTGCCTAGGCACACTCACATGCACACACATGCACACATGCACACACATTGTCATCATGCTTACCTAGAGGCTGTGGCTCACATGGCCCCTGCTCACTGAAGGCAGAGTGGGTCTTCCTTGGTGTGAATGGTATGGTGGTGGTGGTGGTAGCTGAAAGTAAAGCTGAATTAGTTCTTAAACTGACCTTGAATAACTGATTATCTGTCAAAGAAAATATTAAGTTGGCCCTTTAATTCCCACCAAATGTAGAAATGAGTTCCATATGGATTAAAGATTTATGAACCAAAAATTAAAAAATAATAAATCATTTAAAATGCCTTGCATGCAATTCTATGAGCAAGGAAGACTGCCTTAAACAAACCCAGAACCCAGACATGCAAAAGAAAATGTAGCTATATTTAAATACCTAAAAATTTAAAATGTGTTTGAAAAGGGGATCACAATAGGAAAAATCTTTACAATACATTTGGCAGAGAAGGGGTTAAGAAGTTTATGATATAAAGGACTATCATAAATGAACAACAATAATGACAAGGACTGAATAAGAGTAAACACAGCCGGCAGAAAGCCACCCATCAGAAAGTGTTCAATCCAGTTGAAGCAACAGTAACATAATGTATGTTCTTGGACTGTCAAATGAGAGTCACAATAGATACTTTTGGCAGAGAAACAAGACAATTTTGAATATATTACTCCTGTAAGTGGGAACTGTGAGTCTTGGTTGGAAAACAATCTGATAACATCTAGGAAAGTAAAGATATACTATAATCTACACAATTTAACTTTTATAAATTTATTTCATAGAAATAATACCAATCTGTAAAAAAAAATTGTATTTACAGAGTGTTCAAAATCATTTTAGTGGGAAAAATTAGTATTGATCAAAGGAGAAGTAGTTTGAGTAGACGTCATTATGGCTACATTAAAAAGAATGTGCTGGATGCGGTAAACTAATGAATTAAACCCGGTGATGGTTTACATGGAAGCCAAGACTCAGAGAACTCGTGTGACGGAAGCCTTTTAAGTAAAGAAGGAAAAAAAACGATAGTTTGTAGATGATTGTGCAATTGTAAAAATAACGGCTTTGTTGACGCAATTCATCTCTTCAAAGCACACGATTCATCATGCTATTTATTTTAACAATTTTTAATACTTTCATGGGAAAATACCAGAGGAAGCCTGGGTCACTGAAAAGCTGCCTTTCCATGTGCAAGAGGGAAGAGACTCTCACTCTGTGAATGCAGGCCCTGTGAGGTGAGCACTGGGTGTCTGTGGTTATGGACGGCATGCAAAGACACACTCCGTGAAAGGGGTCAGAGTGAGGCAAGTGCACTGTAGCTCCCGTGGAGCCTCTCACTTGAAAGGAACACTCCCATTTTCTGAGTACATATACGAAGACAAGGCATGGCTCAGAATTTGACTCCCAGCTCATTCCAAGTGAATTCTACCTTCTAACATCCCTTTCTTTCATCTATACCTTGGCCCTAGATTGACATGTGTTCACCAGCTTAAGCAGATCACTGTTGCACAAGTCCAGGAGCCCCCATCCCTTCTCCGGGGCTACAAAGAAGGCATCTGTGGCCTCCTGAGATGAAAATCATCTGAGTACATTAGCAACCATTAAACCAATCATGATTTCTGTCTCCTTGACTAAATAGTCTACTTCCATCCATTATTACTGAGGCCCAACTATGAAAACTAACACTACATAACAGGAGGTATCTGGCATCCCACTCAGGAAGAAAGAAACCAGGCTTTCAAAATCAGGCTCAGTGGAAGGATAAGCCTTATCGAGGACCTCTGTCCCACTTTGGTGTGCAAAAGGAGTACAATCCTGAATGGGCCATGGTGATGAATTTTGTGGCAGAATCCATAACCCCAGAAACCCTTGTGTAAGGCTTCCAATAATAATGATGATGATGATGATGATGACGATGACGATGACGATGATGATGATGAAGCCAATATAGAAGAACACCCTTCCTTAATCTCTTTCCTACACAAGAGCAGCAATGGTTTATAACTCTTCTAATGTCATCTGTCTGTCTCATGGGAGGAAACAGGAACGAAGTATCTCTTGCCTGACCACCTACTCTAGTCCCTTAGTGAGGCTGCCACTCAGCCTATGAGGAAGCCTCCACACAAGCTACAAAATACATAAGGTTTGTTTAAACCAAAGGCCCTAAACTTTACTCCCAAGCTGCCCCCGAGTCCTACATGTCTCACACACTGAGTTAGAAAAGACCAAGTCTGCCTAAGCCAGATAAGGTGGAGACGTAGAAGCAAAAGGTGTTTTTACACATCACGTAAGAGCCATGGAATGCCTAGCCAGCCGTAATAAGGCGGCTAAGGCTCCATGGGCAAGTTCTGGGCCAATAGATGAGCAATCTTTACTTGCTGCTAACAATAAACTGAAGCCAGCGTACTCCGCAGCAAGGCATGGGGCAAGAAGAGTCGCTCTTAATACACTCCAGGCAGAGACTGAGCTCTTACCTGTTGTCCACCGCAACCAGAGGCTGGAAGAATTAGAAAAGTGTGGAGAAAACCCTCTTAAGAAAGACTGTGTGATTGCTTTAAGATACTGCATGCATGCTAAAAATGGAAGGTCAAAATGATTTAGAATAAAGGTACATTATGCTGTACATTGAGTTAATCTTTGTTTGCCTGCTAAACCACCAATGATGGCAAATGGACCACATCACAAATAAAAGTTGTTGTTGTTGTTGTTATTATTCACTTTATATCTTGATTTATGCCCCCCTCCCAGTCACACCCCCACAATCTCTACTCTTCCCCCATCCCCTTCTCGTCTGAGAGAGTGGACCCCACCTGGGTATCCCTCTACCCTGATACATCAAGTCTTTGCAGGGCTAGCCACAACTTTTCCCACCGAGGCCAGACAACACAGCCCAGCGAGAAGAACATATCCCATGTACAGACAAAGGTGTTGGGGATAGCTCCTGCTCCAGTTGTTCAGGACCCACATGAAGACCAAGCTGCACAGCTGATATATATATATATATATATAGAGAGAGAGAGAGAGAGACGGGGGGGGGGGCGGCTAGGTCCAGCCCTTGTATGCTCTTTGGTTGGCGGTTCAGTCTCTGAGAGTCCCAAGAGTCCAGGTTAGTTGACTCTGTCAGTCTTTCTGTGGAGTTCCTATCCCCTTCAGGACCTGCAATCCTTTCCCCAACTCTTCCATAAGAATCCCCAAGCTCCATCCACTGTTTGGCTGTGAGTCTTTGCATCTGTCTGAGTCAGGTGCTAGGTGGAACCTCTCATTATGTTGTTTTGTGGGTAGGTTGGTGTCCCTATCACTCCATTGGGGTTCTTATCTGGCTACTGGAGGTAGACCCTTCAGGTTCCATATCCCCAATTCTGTAAGTCACAGCTAAGGTCACCCTCACTGATTGTTGGGCTCCTCCCCTATCCCAGGTCTCTGGCATGTCCTTGAGATGCCCACCACCTCCTGACGAGTGCCAGTTGCAGATTTCCATTCATTCTCATGGCCATCTGGCCACTCATCCGTCCTGTCTCTCCCCATACCTGATCCTGAACCACCCCTATCCTCCTCCTTATCCTCTCTCCCACCCATTTCCCTCTCTCCATCTCCCTCCTACGACTATTTTATTCCCCCTTCTAAATGAGATTCAAGCATCCTCATTTGGGTCTTCCTTCTTATTTAGCTTCTTTGGGTCTGTGGAGTGTACTGTGAGTATCCTGTATTTTATGTTTAACATCCACTTATCAGGGAGTACATACTATGCATGTCCTTTTGGGTCTGAGTTACCTCACTCAAGTTTCATCCATTTGCCTGCAAAATTCATGATGTCTCTGTTTTTAATAGCTGAATAATATTCCATTGTGTATATGTACCATATTTTCTTTATCTATTCTTCAGTTGAGAGACATCTAGGTTGTTTCCAGTTTCTGGCTTTTACAAATAAAGCTGCTATGAACATAGTTGATCATGTGTTTCTGTGGTATAGTGTAGCATCTTTTGGGTATATGCCCAGGAGTAGTATAGCTAGGTCTTGAGATAGAACTATTCCCAGTTTTCTGGGAATAAATGGGACTTCATGAAACTGAAAAGCTTCCTTCAGGCAAAGGACACTGTCAATAGGACAAAATGGCACCCTACAGATTTGGAAAGGATCTTCACCAACCCTACATCTGACAGAGGGCTATATCCAAATATATAAAGAGCTCAAGAGGTTAGATACCCAAAACCCAAATAACCCAAATTAAAAATGGGGTAGAGAGCTAAACAGAGAATTTTCAACAGAGGAATATCACATGGACAAGAAATACTTAAAGAAATGTTCAACGTCCTTAGTCATCAGAGAAATGCAACTCAGAATGACTCTGAGATTCCACCTTACACCAGTCAGAATGGCTAAGATCAAAACATCAAGTGACAGCACATGCTGGTGAGGATGTGGAACAAGGGGGACACTCCTCCATTGCCGGTGAGAATACAAACTGGCAAAACCACTTTGGAAACCAGTTTGGTGGTTACTCAGAAAACAAAATTATTGCTGGAAAGCCTAGTGGAGCCAGAGAGCCTGGGAATCCCTGCTGGATGCCATTGAAGCCAGGCCGTTCGCCCCTGTGCTGCTTATCAGTTGTGTTTCCATGGACCTCAGGAGATCTCTGTTTTCTGGCTCTTTCTGGGTGGACATTTGAGGTGCATGTCAGAAAACCATAGGAAATCTTTCTATCTACTCTAAGATTCTGAAGAATATGATGTTTCCTGTTCCTAAATGCATGTTCTTAATTAATGTCCTACTCTCCAGAGGAGAGAAGGCATAAGGAAGCTTCTAGAAATTATCTTAGCAGCAAGTGGTGGGATGCACAGCCTTAAACAGCACAAAGAAAATGGCTCCTCTCCCTGTGTTTCCAGCCATTTTCCTGCCCACTTCCCCCTTACCTTGGTTAGATTTTATGTCTTGGCTAAACTAAGATGCTCCTGCTCCCCCCTCCCAGACCCTTTTTTTCTTTTCAAACCACAGTGACCCATACAGGAGCCACACCCCTTCCCTTCCTTAACTGAAGAACAATTTACAACAATTTTAAACAAAATAATTTTAAGGAGTGAGGGAAAAACCAGGAGGTCAGAAGTTGATTCCTGAGGGTTGCATGCTAGTCTCCACCTCAGCACTGGCCTGCTGTGATTATCACATTACAAGAAAGGTTTGTGCCAAGGCCAGAACAATACTGCCTAGCTCCTATTCATCCCCTGAATAGGTTCAGTAAAGCCTGCATAGACCACAGAACAGTGTGACTCTGCACTCTATAGACATTGGCTCTTCTGAAGGGCTGTGTTTTACCAGTGGGGAAGTTATTGAAATGTAAAAAATTGCTTCAATGAAGAGAGGCCACGGAGCTTGGATAAGAGATCCTTAGACATATCACATGGTTCAGTTGGAGGCAATAGACTCTAACAGGAAAGCGCAAAGTGATTCTAAGTAAAGCAAGATCCAACCAGCATTAGTACAAAGGGATGAGTCACCAGGGGCCTTGTGCACAAATCTGGCATCTCATATCACAGGCAGGACTGCGGCTCATGAAACCAAATTCCACTCCTGTGTTCCTTGTCAATTATCAGAGCCAAGGTTAAGGTGTCTAGCTTAGCTGTCAATAACCCCAAATTGGCATGTAGCCTCTGAGCGTGATCCTGACAAAGCTAGCTGCAAGGGCTTCTGGGATGTTACCGACAAGAAAGATTGAGCCACAAATTGTGAGAACTTTGGAGTTGTATACCATTCTGTTTCAGAGAGAGAGAGAGAGACAGAGACAGAGACAGAGACAGAGACAGAGAGACAGAAAACTAAGTCAACTCCCTCTCTCTGGAAATCTAGAGGTAGTGAAGGAATATTGTGAATCTGGGTACCTTGAGTAGTTGAACTGAAGAGGGTGACGGATCCAATGGAAATGGCGTCACAGGTGACTGTGACCTACCTGGTGTGTACACCAGGGACTGAACTCAAGTCTTCTAGAAGAACAGCAAGTACCAAGCTCTCTTTCCCCAGCCCCATTAACTTATTTACATAGTAAAAGTGTTCTATTCTGCCTTATGTATTATATTCTCTCTCTCTGTCTCTCTCTGTCTCTCTGTCTCTCTCTGTCTCTCTCTGTCTCTCTGTCTCTCTCTCTGTCTCTGTCTCTCTCTCTCTCTCTCTCTCTCTCTCTCTCTCTCTGTGTGTGTGTGTGTGTGTGTGTGTGTGTGTGTGTGTGTGTGTGGTGTCAATCCATTGTCATGCTTTTTGGAGTATTTATTCTAGTTCATCAAATGTGATTAGTGTTACAACCGAGATCACTTCAACCAACTTGCCTTTCATTTTCTCTTTGCCTTCTCATTTTCTCATAATCTTTTCTTTCATCTTTTACTCTTCTGCTCCTTATTTGAATTAAGCGCACACTTTTATTATCTATTACATTTCCCTTGCTAGCTTTTTAGCTATATGTTTATATCGTTTTTAATGGTTACTCCATATCTGAAAACCACAACTCAAAACTTTTTATTTTTAAAAGTTTTCTTCCTCCCTCTGCCTTTTGTTATCATTGTCACATATTCCATTTATACATTTTAACCCTCAAATGAATATTCACTTTGTTGTTTCCCTTTTATTTAAAAAATGTACATCTGTGCTCCTCCATAGATGTGTTCTTCCTTCCTGGTACCTTTCTTTCTTCCCAGGTGATGTATGTTCTGGTAAGAAAGATTGTGGTTAGTTTGATGTGGCCTTAATCCCTGGAATCTGGACCTCAGTGTGGTGATGCTGAGGTAGAAGAAACATGAAAAGGTGGAGTCTAGGGGAAAATGGTCATGTTATTGGGAGCTGCCCTCAGAAGGAATAAAGGCAGTTTTCCTGAGATCTTAACTAATGATTAATTTCTAGGAGAGTTGAGTTGTTAAAAGAGAGGAAGCCTACTTCCTGAATTTCTCCATCTCTAGCTTCCTGCCTTTCATTCATGGATCTCTCTTTCTCCCTCATTTGTTCCTGCTATGATGTCATTTGCCAGGTTATGTCATAGCCAGAGGGACATCCCCAACATCTGAAGCAATGTCATCACCTGATGTTGGACTTTCAGCCTGTCAAAATGCAGGTTAAGTCAATACATACACCCTCTTTCTTTCCACAATCTACCCAGTGTGTTGTAGGTTGTTATCGCAATAGAAAGTGGACAGTATAAGCATCTACCTTTATCTGAAGGATTTCCTTTCATGTTCCTGTAGAAAAATCCTAAGAGCAATAAATTGTCTTGGCTTTTGAAAAGGAGTATATATTTTCTTACTGAAAGTATTTCATATGGAATTGAGAACAACAGATATTTGCAGTCAAATTGACTGAAAGAGAGGCTCTGAGATGGAGATTACCATGCAGGGAGTTTATCTCCTCAAATCAATACTTTTCAGAGGGTGGAGAACTTGACCTGTGACACAGTCATTATGTCACAGTGAAACAGCCTTTCTAACCCCACTGTCAACTTCGAACTTCTGCAGACTTGTTTCTATGGGATTCCTTCTCTTAATCTCCTGCCCACATCCCAATCACCTGGCCTCAAACTATGTCTTCACTGAGACTCCTATAGCCAAGACCAAGACAAAATCCTGTGTCTGCAGCTATCCAGTGCAAAACCAAACTCTGGCAGCACCTATACAAATTAAAATATTTATATTCATTGACCCAGCAAGTTTACTGTAAAAACTGCAGACAAGCAAACACTATATACACACACATGTCATCTGTAGTTTGTTTGTAATAGTAAAAAGTTAGAAACAATTTAAATGTCCATCAATAAAAGATTGGTTACACAACAAATGCTGTTTAATAAAAGCCTGGCCAGTACTTGCTGGCTGAGTGGGAAAAAAAGTAAACAGTTACCATGACATATACTTTCTGGATTAAAATTTCAAGTATTTCCTAAGACATTTTTTATTAAAGTTAAAAATAAAATACAAATTTTATTATTTCTGTTGAGGTAAGTGTGATATTCACTGAAAGAATAGTTTTGGGAAAATAGGCCCCACTAGAAATAGAAGTGGATAAATAACAAAAGTACAAATGCTTTACCTTCAGGTCACTTCAGACCACCCACAAACTTGCTGATGTTTCACAGTTTACTGAGAGTAGGTATCTCTTTTCTCCTACATCTCTAGCAGGATCGTGTTCTGAGAGTTCTTGAGACTCAAGTTAATTATGGAAACCTATTTATTAACTCTAAGTATAAAGATAGAAGTCTGTCTTTTATGTGCAACTGACATATGTGTGTGTGTGTGTGTTTGTGTGTGTGTGTGTGTATGTGTGTATGTTTACATATATATGAATGACATATTGAACCTCCACAGAATTGTTCCTATTGGCTTTCTTCTCTTTATCTCCTCCGCACATCCCTATCACCTGACCTCAAACTGTGTCTCCATTGGGACTGTTCTAGCAAAGACCAAGACAAAATTATAGTACATTAAAGAAAACAAATATGAATAATAGGTAACAAATAAATGTTTGTTGAAGCAAAATTTGAGGCTACCTAACACTAAGCCCACTTTATCAGTCTTTGGTCAGCCCTCACCCTCTATTGTTACTATATTCCACCCCCATAATGAGACTACAGCATGTGAGTGGGAAGAACCATGTAACAAGCAGCAACTAGAGATTGTCAAGTAGACGTTGGCTGTGGGGAAAACAGCATCTGACTTCCCCATGAATATGAAAACACAGGAGAATGGACTTCTTCATAAAAAGATGGCGGGAGTTTGCTGAACACAAGGTAAGCCAAGGAAAGAAGCAGTACAGGCCGAAAGCTAGTTAACACCTTAAGCCAACTCTTCTCCAGTCCTACATGATGATTGAACTTGATGTGTATCATCTTTAACCATGTATCTTGTTATTCTCTAACTGTGCTTCTAAACATGACTATGTGCATTCATGTATTTACATCATTTCTACAGCTCCCTCTCCCTCTCCAGCTTCTCCTGTGCCCCTTCAATTCATGACCTTTTCTATAATCATTATTCTCTCACTCTCTTTTTCTCTCTTTCCCTCCCTCCCCCACACACATTTAGTGAGCCCATTTAGTGTTACTGTTCCTTACATGTGTCTAGAACTGACCACTTGGGATTGGATAACTGAGGGCTTTTGCTCCTGGAAAATATTGATTCTCGTTTTCTCAGCAGCCACTGACTGCTAATAACTATTCATGTCAGGGTGGGGCCTTGTGAAATTTCTTCTATCCACTTTAGTATATTGACAGGTGCTGTTAATACAGAGGTCTTGTTTAGACAACCAAATTTTAAGAATTCATGTGTGCAGAATCCTTGTGGTGTCTAGAAGACATTATAAGGCAGCAAAAGTTCTGGTCTTACAATCTTTCTGGCTCGCCTTATCCGACCTTCCCTGAACCTTGGATGTAGAGGCTCTACTGCAGCCATAAGGCATGCTAGAGTTTAACAACTTTCCTAAGGTACAATTGACAAAACAACACCTTAACTATTTACTGTAAGCAACATGGCACATGTTTATGGTCACACAAATCCCAAGGAGCTCTGGTGCTCCTCTGTCATCCATGTTCTGCCCTCCATCCTCCCAGTTTTCTAAAGAAACAGATGATCTGCCTCGACAGGGAAGATTGGTCTGCTTCTTAAACTTTGTATGAATGAAAACACACAGGTGATTATGTATTCAGTCTGTTTTCTTCTACAATTATTGAGACTTAGCTATGTTATGTGTTTCAATTCCTTCTGTTGTTGTTGGGTAGTTTTCCAGGATACATATGAAAGAAGTCAGAGAATCTGAGGGAAAAACATTTTAAAGAAAGTAGGTTTTACGAATTACTAAGGTAAGACAAGTCAGCCAGATTCAGAAAGACAAAATCTCATGTTTTCTCATATGTTTAATACAGATATAATTTTTGATAGGCATAAACGATATACATCTTGGCATATATATATATATATATATATATATATATATATGGCAGATATGGCATGATGATAAAACAGATCATCA
Organism: Arvicanthis niloticus; assembly: GCF_011762505.2. Taxonomy (NCBI): domain Eukaryota; kingdom Metazoa; phylum Chordata; class Mammalia; order Rodentia; family Muridae; genus Arvicanthis; species Arvicanthis niloticus. The sequence goes on along the minus strand of NC_047676.1, from coordinate 51,115,522 downwards.
ACCATGAGGGAGAAGGATGAAATGTTGAAAGGGGGTTAAATTAATACAGAAGGGAACCCCTGGGGGATAAAGAGAAATAGTATGAGGATCCAGAGGAAGGAAGAGGCACAGTCAGGCAGGAGAATCAATAAGAACAAAGAATTAAAACACAGATCAGTTAATTGGTATGCACATTTAACCTTTTAGAAGAGGAGAAGGAGGAGGAAGAGGAAGAGGAGGAGAAGCAGGAGGAGGAGGAGGAGAAATTGAGTTCTGGAGAGGAGTAGGTTTTCCTGAAGTAAGCCAAGCGCCAAGACAGGCAATTTCTTCCCTCCTGAAGAGTGAATATGGAAAGACAGCCATTCCCACCAGCTTTTTCTTCTGTGTCACTGATTCCTGCTTTGAGCAGTATTATTTGCTTCCTTGGTTTGCTTTGTGTTTAACATACTCCGTTTTCCTTCAGTTCAAACCACTCTATGATTTCTTTTGTAAGTATGAGACTCATGGGTTGAGAAAGAAATACATTTTTAGGTAAAACCCCTTTGTGTATTTAGGTTTTTTTTTCTTCACTGCTCTCTAACTTCATCCTCTCATGATAAAATAATTTATCCTGTGAACTTTGAATCCCTTTAGAATTGTTAAAATTTGATTTGCCGTATTTCTGGCCATAAATTAAATAAGTCTATAAAGACAACACTATCAAGTTAATGAGTATAGAACATCCCACTCATATCAGCAAAATAGTTCTTTGGGAGGCACACAATGTATTTGATACTAACTAATCATATTAAGTCTTTTATAACCTAATATATTTTTTATCTTATCATCCCATCACTTAGTAGAGGAAAGTATTGAAATATAAAACTATAATAATGGATTTGTCTATCTTTACAATTCTAACAGCTTGTCTTATATATTGTGAAAATATGTTAATAAATTTACTAAATATTGACTTCAATATCCTCTTGATGAGCTAACCATTTAATCACTGTATAATGACTTTTTTATTTCTGAAAGTCTTTGCTTTGAGATATAATTCAGATTCTAATACAACCATTCAACTTCTTTTTGATTAGTAAAACATTGTATATCTTTCCTCACAATTTTCCCTACAAAATTAATACATTTTCACATTTAGAGTAAATATCATTAAAATAAATAATATGTGGTTTCCTTTTTACTTTCCTTCCACACTCTCTGATTTCTAATTGTGATGTAAAGACTGTGTGCACCTATTATGATTATGTGTATGGTTATGTTTAAATCTTGACGCTTAAATTCTTAGTGTCCACTATATATTTTCTCATCTTCTCTGCTAATATAAAACTTATTCTAAATCTGTGTACTAGTTATATTTTTCTCTGATGTAACAAAATACTTGACAAAACGCAAACACAAAGGGTTGAAGGCTTAATTTGACTCACGGTTTAATGGTACATCTCGTCATGGCAGGGTGGTCATGCAACAGGCTTGGCAAGCACCTGGTCACAATGCATCCACAGTCACTAAACAAAGAGATGGGTGCTGGTCACATGTTTCTTTCTTGTAACTGAGTCCATAGCCACAGCCCATGGCATGGAGCTACAATTTTAACTAACCTGAGTTCCATCTATCTTTTTAAAACCACTTAATTTCTCTTTCAAATTAAAATAGAACACTTAACTTTTATTTTGGAAAATTCCAAATAAACTTAGTATGTATATTTTGGAAATAATGAAGATATTTATCATAGTTACTAAATAATCTGTTTGGGATTATTTTTCTTTAATAATTTTATTTAACCATCAAAAAATTGAACAAAAGCATGTATCGTTTGATAATGAGAAAGAACACTGAAGACCAATGTGGTATTTAGCAAAGTGTCATTATAAAGTATATGTACAGTAAGATCTTATGCAAACGGCTTAACAATGGAAAGTAGAAAAATACAATTCTGGGCTGGCAAGATAGCTCAAGGGTAAAAATGCTTGCTAACAAGCCTGACAACTTGCATTCTATCCCTGGGACTCATGTGGTAGGAGAAGAGAACCAGCTCCTGCAAGATGTCTTCTGACCTCCACTGGTATCCTGTCACAGACATTCAGACATACATGCACACATAGAAAATAAATAAAGATGCAATGAGGTTTTTAAAAAGATTCCCCAAATGTGAAACAGTTGAATCAAAAAGCAATACTAAACTAAGAACAACAGGAAGGCTTGGTAGCAAATACGATTAGCCCTCAAGAATTCCAAGCAAGGCCTGCAGCATTGCTCACCAGGCCCATCCTGTAGACCCAGTGAGCTGGAAAAGGCTGGAATACTGAAAAAAAAAAAATGCCAGGTGTTGGGTCTGTCTCTCAGGAGTTAATCAGACAGGCTCTTTCATGTTTTTCCTTAAAATACTGAAGTCTACATAAAAGTCTTGTCTAGTGTCTAAACCAGAACAAAGCTGGTCTTTGAGGCCCCAGAAATAATATAATTTTGCTTATAGCGACTTCCAGTTCTGTGATATTTGGGACAATTTTGTGACAGTTTTATAACCAAACTGACAGAACTAACTAAATTCTCTGGTTGTTTGTTGGTGAGAAATGCTTCCAGCAACTCTCTCATGACACATACTCAGTTTTAAAGCCCGTTTTGAACTTGACAACATTGAGATTGAAAGAGCTGGCCTACTTCCTTCTATACTTTGCCCCAATACTGATAGAATGTGGTTAAGAAAAATACCTAACTACCCATCTAGATGTACTGTAGCTTCTTTGTCATGTGGTGACTGAAAGGTATTTTAGATTTAGAGATTATCTCAGAAATTAGAAAGGGCTTCACACCACAGGTCCTTAACTTCCTCTCCTGAATCCCTAGTTCTTGAAGTGTGGTTACTGGGCCATCTGCACTGTTAAAATGTGAGTTTAAGGGCTTTGCTGGATTACAGAGTGGAGAACTCAGCCCGAAACAGCAATGAGTGTCTTCTCTTTCTTGATTTCAAGGTTCTAAAGAGTGCTAGGTGCTAGTTTTGGGAATGGTATGCCAGTTAGGCCCTGATTTGAGACTTTAAAGGTCTACTTTTAGGGGAAAATATGTTTTTAAATTATAGCCAGCATCTATCAAAAATAATTTCTTCCAGGATGAATTTCTTCTGGGACACATTTCACTGCTGTATCATTCATTATCTCTGAGAGGTGAGAATTCCAACTCCATATCCAAATACTTTTGATGACTAACCAATATAATATTAAGAAGCAAAAACTGTATACCAGTGTCTTTTGAGTTAGCAGGGAACTGGTTGGAGATGACAAAACTCTACATAAAAGAAACGTGTTCTGCTGAATTTTTTTGTTGTTGTTGTTATATCACCTGATACAGACTCGATGGAGTCTGATCATGACATTGAACTCACACTGCCACCATTGTATCCTTGACATCTAGGAATCTGCTGATGTTGATAGAAGAATAGTCTGTCTTTATCACACACTGAAAATGGAGTTGGAGATGATCTCATCTAGAAAGGTAAACAGCTTAGAGACTAGAAATAGATCATTTGTTGCACACATACCTGGAGATAATAGAAATCTACAGACGTTCAACTTAGCTGTGTTTACTCCATAGTCCATCACAAGAATACATTTTAGAAAAGAGATTTAGAAATCACCTTGGTGAAAAGAAAGGAAGTTTGAAAGGAAATTGGTGTCTATTTTTAATTATACAGGAAAAAAGTCATCAGAAAGGATGTGGAATAAAAACACTTTTGTTTCAGAGTAATCACTAGAATACTTGAAAAGTTTTCAGCACATCTTGTCTTTAATCTTTAAAGCAAGGGGTTTTCAGTACTTATCCTAGTTATGGTTTGGGTGCAGTTTGAACAAGTCTATGAGCGAGCATAGTTCATCTTGGCTCCAACCAGGAGCAGAACTACATGATTACAGATGAAGTAGAAGAAAACTACCCATCCATACTGAATCTTTCACAAGCTAAACACTCAAGAGTAACATAAATGTTGTATTTTACACCAGTAAGTTTTAAGATGGCTTGTTGTATAGCAGTAAATACATACAGCATGAAGTTTCATGCTTTTTCCTCTGGGTGAACACAAATAAAAAACAAAGTGGCACAAGAGAAACAGCTCAGTCTAATGGAGTTTTATTTAAGAGGGGCTGATTCTTGAGTCCTAAGCCATTCTGTTTTCAAGGAAAACATAATTAAATAAGACTTACATTGTGATAGAGGTAACCTGCAATATGTACCAAAGGTATTCAGGACGTTGTTCTGGTTTGTCTTTTGTTTTTGTGATAACACTAACCAAATGAACAATGTGTATCTTAAGAATAACCTATTAAGTTGTGAACACTCAATAGTTTTTCTAGCCCAAAGCTTCAAATACTTCCATGATCCTCCCCCTAAGATGCGTGCTCAGTATAGTTACATCTCACTTTCTCGTACCAATTTATCTTCTAGTTCTTCTAGAAGAACTTTGTTCTTCTGTTTCTGTGATAAAACACTGACCAAACCAGTTGCCCTATTGGATAAAGTCAAGGCAGGAAGTCAAGACATAAATCTGGAGATAGAAACTGAAACAGGTTGCCACATCCAACATTCTATTATTCTGGAATCCTGATTACAAGTGATGGGGGAATGAAGAAAAGACAGACATAGAAACAGGCACATAGAAAAGCTGCGGTCAGGTGGGTTGTGCATGCTCTGATGGAGTCTCACATATTCAGCCAGGAAAAATGCCCCATATACTTGCTACAAACAAGTCTGATTAAAGTAATTCTTCAATTGAGATTCCCTCTGTTCAGATGACTTCAGTTTGTGACATATTGACAAAAGCCAACCAGCACATATTTATTATAGTGCTTGAAACTTTGACACATTCACAACCGATTAACACTCAGTGAATACAGACTGAAAGCCATAACCACTCTGGAGGATAAAAGTCGTTTCAAAGAGCTTGGTAAACGCTGCATATTGCAGTAAGTCAGGTAATCCCAGCATTTGGGACGTGGATACAGAAGGATTATGAGATTGGAGCCAGCTGAACTGTGTAGCTTACAACCCTAAACAAAACCAACCAAACAATAACAAGAAAAATAAAGCAAACAAACCAAAATAAGTGACTCTGCAATTAACAAATACAACAATCAGAGATATTTCTTTTGTTCAAGAAGATATGACTTTGGCAGCATGCTGCTGACTAAACAGGATCATAAATAAAGCAAATGGGAAATTGAGACATTATAAATAAGCCATTGTGTTTTTAATTCACAGTAGAAAATGGTAGAGAAATGTCGATCACTTTCCCACCACCAGACTTTTCATCTACTGTTCAATTCTTCATATAAACCGTGGTCCCGCTCCCCACTGTAGCCAGAAGAACCTTAATAGACCATCCAATTCTCTTTCTTCTCAGGTAAAACAATAGTAACCTTATGATTATTACATTGATGAATAAAACGTTCAGAAGATATGGAATATTTTCTGCTCACTCTGGACAATTATATGGGATAAGTATAATGGAAAATTGACCTGCATAATCTAGTTTACATTCCAATCTGGAATCAAGATGAGGGAATCACGTTCGCTCTGTAGTTACCACGTTACACTTGATGTTGGTTTCCAATGGTCACATGGGCTTTTTAGAGTCAGTCTCTAAGTGCTTTCTAAAATTAATTTGCTTGCACAGGATTTTACACTCTCCTTATTGCAATAAGTGAGGAAGCTGTGGGAAGACAAGGTCTGTGTCAACTTTCTGCTAATGGAGGAATTCTATTAAGCCTATTTACCGCGCAAAGGATCTCTTACTCTGATGCTTCTGTCTAATCTTTCTCATTTGTCTACAAAGATATCCCCATAATCAGTTGAGTTCTCTAACACTAGCATGTATTCTGATAATAAATTCATGGCTGGAAATTTCCTCTATGAGGAGCACTTACTCTGCACATACAAGAAGGCACGAGTCCCCAGGGTGCCAAAATAGAACATAACTAAAAGGAGAAAAAGCAGAGCCTGGTGACTCTTTTGTATATCCACAGATAATCAGAAGGTCTGTTCTTGTCTCTGAAGTTCCAAACCATCAATTATGCCCCTTACTTAAGGGTGAGTTTTATTTTTCACCAATGGCCACCAATCTGTAAGCCCTGAGGAGACTTGCTTAGTGGCTCTGATTTGCTTACACATATCCAGTACTCTTTGTATGCCTATGCCCATGTACACATATACAACTTAAACATAATAATAAATATCTGTGGTGCTTTCAATGCAAATGGACTCTATAGGCTCAAATATTTGGAGTTTTGATCTCCACTTGTCAGAACTATTTGGGAAGGATTAGGAGGTGTGGCCTTATTGGAGGAAGTAAGTCACTAGGGGCAAGCTTTGAGGTTTCAAAAACCCATGCCTTCACCAGTTAGTACTTTTTGCCTCATGTTTGTGGATCAAGATACATAAGCTCAGCTGCTGCTCCAGCACCATCACAACTGCCTGCCTGTTTGCATGTTCTCTCAGCCATGATGGTCATAGACTCTAACCCTCTAGAACTGTGAGCCCCAAATTAAGTGTTTTCTTCATTGCTTATATTCATATTAAGTGTTCTATCATTTTTATTTATTTTTTATTGGATATTTTGTTTACATTTCAGATGCCATCCCCTTCCCCCATTTCCCCTCCCTAGAAAACCCCTATTCCATCCCCCCTTCTCCTTTTTGCTTTTATACAATTTTTTAAAATGTTAATCAAAGGTTTATAAGTTGGGTAATGCTCAATAACAAAATGCCCATACAATCAGAAGTGTAACCCGATACCCAAGCTAGATATATCAACTATCTTTGACTGGAGGTGACACTCGAACATCTGCCTCCATGTCCCCCCACCTCTCTCGTCACCTAGATCCTCCTCTCCTCCTCCTCCTCTCCTTAGTCCTCCTCTTCCTCTCCTTACTCCTCCCACCTTAGCTCCTCCTACATATCACCCTTCCTGTTAAAATAAAACTTTCCTCTCAAAATACAATTAGAGATAACTATACCAATTTGTGTTAGTAAGGTACAAGATAGACCCAATACCCACCCAGTCCATCATTTTGTTGACTAACCAGAACCTCTGTCATCTCTCCTAACTAAAACACTTAGTTCTGAACCTGGCTTTCTTTCTTGGCTTTAGAATGAATGTCAGCTGAAAACCATCCTCTCAAATCTTTTCTCTCAAAGTAAATAGCCAGGATTGTCTATGAGACTATAAGTCTTCAACCCTGTCAGAAATCCAGAATGACTGAGTTAACTGTAATTATGGGAAGCACAAAGCATAGCTTCTAAAACTAAGCCAATTTATAGAGACCGCTGAACACCTGGACAGTTCCTATACTACCAAACGTTGGAGCATCTGATCTTCAGCCTTCTGGCCCAGAATCATCTGACAGACCTAGTGATGCAGAATTATTAAGGGCTGATTACTCTGTCTTGGCAGATATAATCAGTCGACTATTCTGTCAGTGTGTCCTTTTCTGGATAGTGATTTGTCTGTAGATGAAAAGAGGCAATTCTTACCTACTGGCTGTCTCACCACAACTGGAGTAACTCCAATGATGCTCAATATCTTTTATACAGAGACAAGGCTTTCTAAAATAAAAGGTGTCACATTCTTGTGAGGATGAACTCTTGCCAATTGCTATCTCATCTGCAACACTTCCAGTAGAAAAAGGACATTGAGTATTAGAGGGATGGAAGCCCTGCAGCATTCATCTTATAGTTGCTTAGACGGGAATCTGGGAATGGCCAAAACAGGCCTCTCTTCACTTCCTAGTTCTTCCTAAACAAAGCCAATAAATAATAATCTTCGGAATCTGTCTGATTGACCAAAATGAAAGTTTAGAGACAGATTTGGATTAAAACTTGGGGGTCAGGCATCCTAGAAGCCTGTGATGATTTGTGTGATGTGACTTTGGTTTCCCTAGGCTGGATTCTGTGAAGAGTTGGTTCAAACCCTTCTCCTACCTCCTTTGTCCTTGACATTAAAAACACCAGTCCTGTGCTTCTCCCCTGCCACAAGCACTCCTCCTAGCTCAGCAGAGGGTGATCAGGCTGAGCAATGGAATGGAGCTGAGCAAGTTCACAGAATGAAGGTTTTCTCATCTCCACCAAAAAGAAAGCTCAGAGACTTCAAGTTTAAGTACTTTGGAAAGGAAAAACAAGCACCAGGAATTGAGCTTTTTCATTAGCTTCATAATTTCTGACCAAACAGCAGTTAAAGTTGTCAGAAAAACCACTTTTCGTGTACATAAACAAAAAGCAAAGGCAATCACACCCAATGGCCCTTCTGTGTCTCCTACTGAAGAAATAGTAGCTGCCTAGGTTTGTATATATATCTAGGTCCTGTGTTTAAATAATGGCTATTCTCCTAAGATTTAGAGGCTGCAGTAAGTTTTCTTTGGCCCCGAGACCATGATTAATTCGGTGTTTTGCCCCTGCAAGTCAGCACAGTAACTAGCAGAAGGTATATTTAAAAAAGGAAACGGAGGAGGTGTTTTAGACTCAGACAGATACGGGCATAAGCATGCTTCAAGGCCATCCTAATGTTACAAAGGCTATTCCTTCAGTGTGCATACATGCACACGGACATGCGCATTCATGCACACAACTAGGAGACCCAAATGTTCTTTAAGCAACGTTCCTACTATCAGCTATAGGGAAACACTTGCAGAGTCTTGGGGTCTCCTTTGTTAAAACTCCTTCTGCAGACCATGCCATTCTCAGAACACTAGTAAAAAGTTAGTTACAGCAGAAGGCCTTTCTCCGAGGACTGCGAAATTAAAACAGAGCAGCTGTGTGTGAGAAAGAGCTGATACATGAAGCTGCGGATGTGAGACGGGTCGGGGGAGCTTTTGTTTCCCAGAGAAAAGGCTTTCAGAAGCAATTCAGCAAGGTCTTTCCTTTCTCAAATTCCAATGGCAAATAAATATTAGTCCCCAGAGGGCTCAGAAAGACCTCAGAGTCTAAAACAAACAATCTATGGGGTAGCATTCAATGCGGTCTATACAGAGACCAATTAAAGTGCTTTGGGTTAATGGACGAGTTGGTGAATGGTCAAGAAATTCCCTTTAGAAAGAATGCACTGCCCAAATGAGGCTATCAAGTCTTAAACAAGCAGAAAGCCTGAGACCTTCTTGACCTAAGACTCAAGCCTCTCTAGAGAAAGCACGGTGAAGGGAAGGGAGGATAGATTCCTAGTGTAGTTGGAGGACAAAATGCTGGGGAACAAGGCCTGGCAAGGTCCACCTGTTACTTAGTGCCACCTGTGCAAGCCACCTGATAGCCAGGTGTGGTGACTCCTGTCTGTGGTTCCAGCACCTGAGAGGCTGGGGCAGGAGGGATGTGTAATATAAATACTGTCTCATCTACACAGTGAGTTCCCAGCTAGCTACCAGGAGAAAGGTTTTGCGTGTGTGTGTGTGTGTGTGTGTGTGTGTGTGTGTGTGTGTGTGTGTGAGAGAGAGAGAGAGAGAGAGAGAGAGAGAGAGAGGAGAGAGGAGAGAGGAGAGAGGAGAGAGGAGAGAGGAGAGAGGAGAGAGGAGAGAGGAGAGAGGAGAGAGAGAGGAAGAAGGAGGAGGAAGGGGAAGGTCAAGAAGGGAAGGAAAAAAGTGGGTGTGGGGGAAGAGAATGCTAGCTGATTTAAAACAAACCGAAGGGGGTTGGGTAACAACCTGTATCTTTTCAAATTGTTCAGTGCCTTTTGTTATATACCCAATATATAAACCTGTGAGTTTATATATTGATATGAGCAATGGAGATTAGCGAGCCTGTGAGAGGTGCAGCTTCCGACGTTGACTTGGAAAGTGCCGGGTCTCATATCTTCACAGGCAGGCATCGCTTTCCACAAAACTTTCCACAAAGCCTGATCCATGACCATTGAACTCGGGAAGCCCAAACTGGCACCAGTGCCAAAACTGGAATGTTTATTTTTGTTGTTGTTCATCTGGAACCCTTGCTTGCCCCTGCACAATCTGGGAAACCCGTCTGCCTTCCTGCTCCGAACTCCAAAGGCACAAAACAGGTTGGAGACTGTCCTTTTCTGGTGATGCGTTGGTCTGAGCCTCTTCTGGGCAGTTTGGTTTGTCTTTCCTTCTTTTTGGCATCGGCTGGTTGCTGCTTCTTTCTGAGTCACCAGGGAAGAGGGCTCTAAGAAGAGGAATTGCCTACATCAGACTGGATTGTGGCATGTCTGTAGAGATTTTCATCATTGCTGATTGATTGGTCAGAGAGACCAATACACTCTGGATTGTGTCATCCCTAGGGTGATAAGCCTAGTTTTATTTATTTATATAACATAATATATATTATTTATGCATTATAGAATATATTATAAACATAACTTATTTAATATTATATAATGCAAATACATTAATACATTATATATTATGTTATATTTATTGTATATAAAATACATTGTAATATATAATAAAATGTATAATTATTATACATGTAATGTAATATATATTAGCTAAACAAGGCAAAAAATTCTTCCACTGTCTCCGATTCAGTTCCTGCCTCCAAATTCCTCTGTCCAGCTCCTTCCCTGATTCCCTAGATGACAGACTATAACATGCAAATATAATCCATAAAACCTTTCGACCCTGTCTAAGTTGCTCTCCCCTCCCCGCAGTGTTGATCATGGCAACAGAAACCAACTAGAATGTATATGAACATTCTGGGCTTGCTGCGTTTCCATTCGTTTCTACTGGATTTGCATTTCTAAAGATAAACATTAGGATATATTTGTCCTCATTTCTTCTTAAGAACTTTGAAGTCACTTTTCTCAGAGGACTGAGTCTGAACTTGGAGCGGTGTTTTAAATCTTTTATACATGCTCTTCTCACAAAGCAAGCTGAGTCACACCAGCAACATTATCCCATATTATATGACATCTCAAAAAAATGTCCCTGAGGACAGTCCTTTCAAAATTTGCAACTCTTTACTGGTCTGGTAATGACATAACCCTGATTCATTTGAAGCTCTAACTGCCTTGCTATAGCCTACGTCCTCTGGAGGCTCATCTATCAACCTGTTTTTTAATTTCTACACAGCTGACACACTAATCATGGACGGGCTAAGAAACATACTGAATAATTCATATCAAGTATACTTTATTTATTAGATACCTTTTAATACTCCATGGAGAAGTTGGGGTTATGATCTTTGTAGAGTTAAGAATGCCTCTCTTATTCTGCAATAACCATTCTGACTTCCTAAGAAGGACTTTATACAACGGTGCCCAGGGTTTGGAATTTCACAATCCTGAAAATTTAGAAAACTAATCATAAAAGCCACATAAAATACTAATTTTATTCTGTGGCAGCACATTCAAATTTTCCCAACAATAGTTCTCATTTTTAATGATTTTTTGATTATCTAAAAAGAATACACACACACACACACACACACACAACCTGACTATATGAACAAAAACCTAATTTTACCATAGGACTATAGCTCTGGTAAATTTAGAATGATAGAATCTTAAAACATTGTCTTTATTTTACGGAATTGGTGATGTATGTAAATTTAAGGCATATTGAAACTCACTGGCTTAGACTGAAGTGAGATTTCTCTCACTGGGATAAGAAAAGAGCACACATCTAGGGGCCTTTGATGTGGTTAGGTATTCACATTACCCTGGGGATCTGGATGAAAAAGATTTTAGAGGCACATACCAGCTGGTCTGGATACCGTGGAATCATCGCAGTGCTACATCTTGGTTTTCTGCTGCTTTGCCTATTGACATTTACACTGGAACTTAAAACATCTACCGCGGATCTTAGCCTGCATGTGCTAATTTGACCTAGAAACAGTCTCATGCAAATATATGCACAAGATATTAATACTGGAAACCTAAGACTCTTAGATCTGTTTCCATGGTTAAATCAGGATTCATGTTTAATAAATAAACTTCTCAGCTCATTAACAGTTGTTCCACTTCAATTGCTCTGCCACATATTATACAGAAGAGAACATTGCGTTCCTCAGGAGATAGCTGTGGTCCGGCATGCATGGGGATTGAGTTACCAGGTCAACTTGATTTACTTCTGAGCTTCTGCACCCATCAGGACAGAAGGCTACATTTGGAAGCTTCTTTAAGTATTAAAATTATAATCACTGCAAACTAGGTCTAGAAAGGGCAATGGCCGGGGCTGGCCAGTTTGTATCATGCAGACGTGAGGGAAACTTTTCAAGATAGCAAATGATTGAAAAGAGTTTTGATAACAGTTACAGAGATTGCTTTCAGTCTTCCTTGAACAAATATATAAATCAGCCCACTAAGAAAGCTGATATTATCTGATGATAGCGACTTCTGTTTATGAACTGTTTGTTTTCTCAATTGGCAGTAAGTCCATGCTTTCTTATAGTTTATATTATTTTTCTTCCCATTGCCAAATTTATGACCTTTACTCTAGACCACTGGTTTTCTTCAAATGTGATATAGAAAACCATTGACTGACCAGATTCTGTCAGCCACACTTTGCAAATTCTCCTGTTTCTACTCTCCAGATAAGTCCTACTTCCAGTCACAGGAACTCCTCCCTAGCCCAAGCCACACAGAGCATGGGAGACCCCCTAAGCTGGTGATGTGCAGGGTTTTAGTTGACAACACAAATTGATTCAATGACTAGAACTTCCTAATACAGATCTATTTTTCTTTATAATACCCACTTTTCTTCTTAATTGCTTTCTCTGTCTAGTATGTTAAATCAGTTTTCTTGATGGAGCATATTGATGTATTTATAAAAAGATAAAGAGAGTATGTTCTGTGGGTGTGTGGAGAGGTATGGGGGAAGGGGATGTCTCAGTGGGCCCATGCGGAGCAGCTACCTCTTCCCCCTGAGGGACCAGCCACATACAGGTATAGTATAGAATAGAGTTTATTCAGGGTGGGGGGAGCCAGGAGGGTAGTAGAGGCAAACAAAGGCAGAGAGAGAGAGAGAGAGAGAGAGAGAGAGAGAGAGAGAGAGAGAGAGAGGAAGAGGAGAGGAGAGGAGAGGAGAGGAGAGGAGAGGAGAGGAGAGGAGAGGAGAGGAGAGGAGAGGAGTAGAGACCGGCCATGAGCATGTGGAGGGTGGAAAGGGAAGGGAGGAAGGGTGAGGGGACAGAGGGATCAAGAGAGCAAAAGCAAGAGATCAAGAGAGAGGGAGCAAGCGGCCCCTTTTATAGTGGACCAGGCCTACCTGGCTGTTGCCAGGAAACTGTGGGAGTGAAGTTCAGACAGAATGCTAACACATATGATTTGCTCAATGGTCTCTAAAAATACCAATTTCTGTCGGCTGGGAGTGTTAACTGATTAAGATTGAGAGGAAGGTAGGAAAGGGAAAGAGGAAATAGGAGATAGCACTGACCTGAAAGTTGTGAATGGTAATTGGGGTTTGTTTTGTCCTTAACAAATGGACATCTCCCCCCACAAAGGAACAAAAGACTTCCATCTTTCTTACAATTGCCCCAAGATTTTGATAGTGTAGGAGAAAAGACTGCAATCTCTCTCTTCTCAACAAGATAGTCTAATAAAACATTTTCTGAAATATTATTTTGTCCAGCTATCTCCTGTAGTTAAGACAACACAACAAAGCCTTGTGTCTCATGAAACAACGCCACCTAGGGAATGGATGCAATGGGTTTCAGTATTTCCATGATCATGAGCAACCCAACCTACTCTAATAGCCTGCTTATCGCCCTCACAAGACTATTTCCTAATTCCTTCCAAACCCTTGCCTTACACAACCAAAGTGCTGTGCTTTTAGTAGGCTAAACCCTTTTCTTTATGAAATAAAAGGAATGAAGACTCTTCATGAATGAATTAAGAAAGAAGACTCTTAATGCTTAAAGATTATCCAATAGATTTATATATTTAGAAATGCTCAATTAACAAGATGCCCACACAGTTAGAATTGTTACCAGTATCTAACCTTTTGGTATAAATTGTTACCCAGGACTGCTTTCGACCCATCCGTCTTCCTCCATAGTTACTAGTCTCCTTGTCCTCCTTCTCTCCTCCCCTTACTCTTTCTTTCTCCCAGATCCACCTCCTCTTCTACTGCCCAGTGACCAAGCTACACTGCGAATACAATGTAGCAGAATAAATATTGTGCTACAAAATACAATGAACTAAATACTGAAAATAATTGTTAAAGAGCAAAACTATAAAAATTACACTATCAAATAACATATGATACAACCCTACAATTTGAAGAAAGTGTAGTACTGGTAGAAGGATTGATACAAGAATCAATGCACAGAACAATGACTTGTCCAGGAATAGATCCAAACAAATAATAAACATCACATTTTAGCAAAATTTAAAAAAAAAAACCTCAAAAATAAGAGCTAGCTTAGGTATATAATAATAATTAATATTATATGTGCAAAAAATAAAACTATGCCTAATCCTCTATGTTAAACACAGATTAGCTTTCAATGGACAGAAATGTATTTACTTATATTTATTATAAGCCTTCAAGGTAAAAAGCAGGAAAAATGTTCTAATAAATTGTCAAAAAGTTCTTAGAAATAACATCAAAACCAGTTTGTGAGAGTGGAAATTGGTAAGTTATACCTCATCAAATAAGAAGCTGTCATTCTGTGGAAACAGTATCAAAACGACAGACACAAACTACAGTCGAAGAGCAAATATTTGCAAATATAAACCTGACAAAGCTCCCTCTGAAAATTCAACAAATACCACCTGTTCTCCCTTCTATGTGGACTCTATGGAAGGACTATAAGATTGCAGTTTCCGTCAGGCTGTGAACTTGACAGGGAAAGGAGAGACGTTAGTCAAACATACAAAGTTTCATCCACACATGAGGGGAATTAGTGATCCACTTTGCACAAATGACCACAGTTAATAAGAATGACCGAAAAGTTAGTGTCTCAAAATTGTCAGGTTCAAAGTTTTTCACTGCACAACAAGGATAAGTATCGTGGGTGCTAGACTAATTAGCATGCTTTAATTATTCTACAACATAAAACAATACTTGTCAAAGTACAAATAAATGAGAACCTTAAATGCTCAGCGGAATAAAGAGCATCTAAAGGTAACAAGCAATCACTTGACTGCATCAACATTGAACCCCCCAAAGTTGCCACTAGACACTTATTAAAATAACTAAAATAAAAGATGCAATACCAAGTGCTGACAAAGATGTAGGACAACTGGAAATTTGAGATCTTGCTTACACATATTTAAATGCTCGCTCTGAAAAAGAAATTGTTAAGTATACAATCACTACATAACACAAAACTCTCATTTCTGGGTATACACCTTAGAAAAATGGTATTTACACAAATGCTTATACATGACTGTCGATAGCATACTTACTTGTAATAGCCACAAATTATTATGTGCAATTTGGAAGCAATCTGAATGTCTTCCACAGAATGCTATCCAAAATGAAAAAGGATGAGCTGCCAATACAGAAAACAAGGCTGGTGGATTCTAAGCACATTATGCTACCTATAAGAAACCTGTATCAAAGTTACTCATCTTGTTAGATGCTGTTTCTATAATATAGGCAGAAAGGCAAAACTGTGTTGGTGGAGATTAGTAGTTGTGAGTGGTGCTGAATTAGAGGAAATACATTATTTAAAACTGTAATAGCGGCAGCAAGGTAGATGGCTCAGCAGAAAAGGGGCTACATGTCTAGCCAGAGAACTTTTGTGGGATCCTAGGGACCCACATAGTGGAAGCAACTCTACATGTTGTCTTCTGACCCACACATATATGCCTTGTCACACATACCATAACATGTGAGTATACATATACACATACACACGAATACATATGTGCACATACACAAAGCCACATCACTAGCTTGTTTCCTTTTTATGTGTGGATTCTTGGACCAGTAGCTATATAATCAACACAGGAGCAAAGAAAAAATCATTATTCTGCCATTATCACCAAGACTAAAAAAAAATAAAACCATTTCATGGGCCGTGATAATATTATAGCTCAAAAGAATTTAGAGGATTACCATGACTGTAAGATGATGTAATAGAAACAAACAAGACAAACTTCCCTCATTCTCTAGTCTTCATTGTGTGTGTATGCGTGTGTGTGTGTGTGTGTGTGTGTGTGTGAGAGAGAGAGAGAGAGAGAGAGAGAGAGAGAGAGAGAGAGAGAGAGAGAGAGCATGCACGAGTGTGTAGGGTGATAGGTAATCTGGTTCACTTGTTGATATTTATAACTTACTATGCAAATCTCTTGTTTTCTATATTCCGTCCATTAAATTGGGAAGACCCTGCAAAAATGTGAGCTCCTGTGCCATTGGCTGGAGGCCGAGAGTAAATAAAAAGGTGAGCACCAACCCTCTGCTCCTTGAGTGTGCTCCAGCATCCTCACACTCCTGTTGCCATAATGTCAATCAGTGATGGGCTTTAGCCTTAAACCA
The DNA here is from genome assembly GCF_011762505.2 of Arvicanthis niloticus. NCBI lineage: Eukaryota > Metazoa > Chordata > Mammalia > Rodentia > Muridae > Arvicanthis > Arvicanthis niloticus. The sequence continues at coordinate 51,099,141 of NC_047676.1, read as the reverse complement.
GGAGCCAAACAAGCCCTTTCCTCCTTAAGCTGCTTTGTCTGGTATTTCATCAGATCAATGATGAAAGAAATCAATGCAGCACCCCCACCTGCTTTTTCTGGTTGTTCCAATGCCTGCATGTCACCCTTACTTGTCTAGCTGGCTTTCGTTCCTTTTGTTATTTGGTGTTTGTGTTGTTTTGCTTTTCTTCCTTTCCCATATTCTCATTCTAATTTTATTTTTAAGAAAGAGAGAGAGAGAGAGAGAGAGAGAGAGAGAGAGAGAGAGAGAGAGAGAGAGAGAATGAAGCACAAGACAAAAGGTTTGGGGATTACCATGATTTTGAAGTGGTGTAAATTAACAGGAAATAAAAGACAAACGGGTTACACGCATTTACTCAGGGAGCTTCCCCCATCCCAGGTCTCTGAACAACCAAAGAGCATCCCAGGTTTAGTACATATGTGGTTCTACTTCTTACCACTTCCTTGGGAACTGTAAAAAATAAAAATTGCAAGTTGATTTTAATCAATTTGGCTTTTGTGTTTCATTGTGGACATTTATGAAGGATCTGCAGATTTAGATCTAATTAAGTCATTTCTCTCATTGTTTTTATTGCTAAGTATATTGTATTAAATTCAGAGTCATAAATCAAAATAATCACAATATTCATTCAGCTAAAAGTCAGCCTTACTGGAGACAAATAACCTTTTGAAAATGATAAATGTCCCACAGTGCTAATCTATAAGGAATATACAATGAAGTCATTATTAATTTGTCAGCCTATAATTGGGAAACTTGTTTAATTAGTTATTTATGGACCATAAAGAAGGAAAGGCTGCTGGTCTTCATGTCTCACACTTCGTTTCATTTTGAAAAGACATTTTAAAAACATCTCCCAGAAGAATTGTACAAGATCAAGCCAGGCAACATTCTCCCATAGAGTGGGAGGAGCTAATGCGCTCTCACCTCTCACTGAGGAGTTATTGACAGTTGAGGGCTTTTGAGGGATAACGAGTCAGTGTTCCTTAAGGGTCTGGTCAACCATGCTCTAGTGCAGTGATTCTCAACCTAGGGGTTGTGATTCTTTGTGGGGGCATCAAATAACACTTTCACAGGGGATGCCTAAAACCATCTGCATCTGCATATCAGATATTTACATTTCAATTTACAACAATAGCAAAATAAGTTATGAAGTAGCAACAAAAATAATTTTATGGTTGGGGGTCACCACAACATGAGGAGTTGTACTAAAGGGTCACAGCATTAGGAAGGCTGAGAACCACTGATCTAGTGGATGGACCCGCACCCTAAAAGTACATAGGTAGTACAGAATGGACAGGGTAGGGTATTTTTTAAAAGGAGAAAGGTTGTAGGCTCTCCTTTAAGATTCATGACTTAAAGGGTTCATGACTGAGTGATGGTTTTCTGTAATGCTCTCCATCTGTTGCAAAGAGTGAATTCCCTTGATGCAGTAAAAGTACACTTATCTGTGGATATGTGGACAAGTCTATAGTGTTCACTTCCACCTTAGGGAGCTCTGGACACGTATGTCAGAAGTTAATGGTGTCTTCAGGAGTAGAGACTTAACCTTCTGCTTCAGGGGACAACCAAGGACAACAACAAGAGACTGTAATGTTTTGGGAGTCTTAGACAATCCTGTACAACAACACAAAGAATGACTTCTCACACCCTGGTATTGGGCTTTTGTTAACACCCAAAACCTAAGGCTCAGGAAAGATTGCAGAAGAGTGGGGAGGCACAAAGGCAATAAAATCCAGAAGATCAGGGAGTTTACTGTGAGACTTTGTATTCTAGTAACACCAGAAGCTACACCCATAGTCGCAAAGTCGCAGCAACATGACTGCCAAAGCATGAGACGAACAAGGACAATAATAAACATACCAAAGAGAATGGAAGGTGGAGCATAGTACCTCAGCCATAGACAACCATAGGCAATTAGAGAATGCTGAGAGTGGGAGAAACAATCTTCCCAATACCAAATTGCCATAACCTTAGGCAGACTAAGCAGGGATATTGGGACACCCTTTCTCTCCTGCTTCCTGTGCCTCCTCACTACTGTGAGGGTAAGTTCCTATAACATACACTTAGGATGCAATGTTCTACCTTGACATTGGCACAAATAATCATGGGCACACATCTCTGAAACCATGAGCCAAAAGAGATACTTCATCATTATAGGCTGTTAGTCTCCGGTACTCTGTCACAGAGATTACTAGCAAAAAAAAAAAAAAAAAAAAAAAAAAAAAAAAAAAAAAAAAAAAAAAAACCACATCCCACAGAGGGATGTGTTGGCACATCCTCTTCCCCAGGATAAGCAAAGTTTGTTTTTGTCCCTAGGTCCTCCCAGAGATACATTACCTCCACCTGCACCATGTTCCTCTGACTAATTACAGCATTTCTGCTAAAAAGGCATCGCTAAATTTAAAATGCTTCAAACCACATGTTAGTGACAGACTAAAACACTCTGGCCCAGAAAATCGTGCTCTCTGTTGGCGTGACATCAGCATTGGCCTTGGCTGTACCCAATTTAGACATCAGAAACTTGTTCCATTTGTGCTCTGCGTTTATCCATTATAGTCATTCAGTTTCTCCACACTCTCCCAATTATCTACCAATTCAGTCCATTTACCCTGTCGTTGCTACCATAAATACGTCACCTATAGCATTTACCTGCACTTGGGTGGAACTTTCAAGGGCCCCTTACAGGCTTTGTGATTCATTTATTTTCCCTCTTCCTGTTCAATTTTGTACTTACCACTCATTACAAAAATGGATGCTGTGGCTGCAGGCAAACGCATTGGCGAGAACCTAACTGCACAATTGGCCATTTAGCCCTGGGGGAAAAACCCACAATAATGGCTAGAAAATGGGTCTGGGCCACAGGGCAGAAGCCACACTTTACCTTCACTCAGCAGAGTACCAGCTGCAGAGCTGATGTAGTGTCAAATCGTGCCATGATGGGATGCCCCAGGTCTGGGGGCCACTTACCGTCCTATTATTCTTAATAACAGCCCCGCTTTTGAGTGGAACAATATTTCTCCTGCCACAGATCAAAAGGACTTAGAAAACTGTCCCACCATCCTATTTGAGAGGCCAATAAAGTAATCATTCAATTTTTCTGTGTTGTTGGAACCTTGAGCGATGGTATTAATTACTGTCACCAACCACTGGGAAGCAGTGGAATTAATGTTTTTGAGTTACAAAGAGGTACATTTGTCTTGTTTTGTATAAAACTTATCCTCCTTTGACATTTGGAAAGAGGACATGTCTGGTTGCTCCAATGTACACATACTCCTCCTACACACACACACACACACACACACACACACACACAGAGAGAGAGAGAGAGAGAGAGAGAGAGAGAGAGAGAGAGAGAGAGAGAGAGAGACATTTATGTACATTTCTCTCATAAATCTCAGGATGTTCCTAACTTTCTCCTTTTATAGTGACTATTTGGCATAATGATTCTAAAAGCTGACATTTGATCTATTTATCTTTTATGACACCTGTAATACCCTGTATATATGTGTGTGTCTATATATGTATATATATACATGTATACGTATATATGTGTGTCTATATATGTATATATACATATATACATATATAGACACATATATATAATTTATACTAAAAAATCTCAACACATGGAACAACTCCAGCATTTGCCAATATAAACAGTATTATTTTAGATTATGAAAAATGATCCACTTGGTAATAAGTTAAAACCTGATAAGAGAACTATCAAATTAACAAGAATTGTATAAAAAGGTAAACTCTTGGGAAATGTAACAATTCATTTGGCAGCTTCATATGAATGAGATCTTTCTTGATGTGGCCAGATGGGGCTCTAATAGATGAATTGATGATTTCTCCACATGGGTTAGACAAGAAGTAAGCCATAACCAGCTGTTGTGTTGACAAATCATTCATTAACGTTCACCTGCTGAGGTCACTGAAAACCACATGGAAGCCAGAAGTACTTAAACTAGTTAAGTACTAGTTTGCATGCCTCTCCTAGTTAAGTACTAGTTTTGGATGCTTGTTATTCAGAAAAACCTGATTTTTATCCAGGAAGGCAATGTGCAAAGAAAAAATATTATCTGTTCTAGTCTTTCTGTAACTTTCAGTCACTAGTAGATGAGAGAGGAAGTAACTAGATAGGGTTTAAGAGGGAGATGATTTCCTCAGGAGGATGGATGCTCATTTGTGTCCCTGTCTATCACACCCCGCACGTAATGCACACCAGTTCTCCTCTGAAGTCACCTGGAACTAATGAATGAGAGAGGTCAAGGATGGAAATACAGAAGAAAGAGCTTGTGCCCACAAGAACTAGGACACCAACTTTTCAGCCTTGAGATTGCCATCCTAGATCTCTCATGGAGAAGAAAAGTATGATATACATGTGTGTGTGTGTGTGTGTGTGAGAGAGAGAGAGAGAGAGAGAGAGAGAGAGAGAGAGAGAGAGAGAATATGCACGTGAACATCCATGTATGGTACAGATGTTTGTGCACAAGTGTATATACCACACATGCACATGCATGCTGTTGTAGATGGAGGCCAGAAGTTGGAACTTAATAATTTGCTGTTTCAGGCAAACTGGCTTCTCAGCAAAGCCCTGTTCCCAGTGCCCTCAATGTGGGGGTTACTGATGTATGGCAGCTCTTCTGGATTATACCAGAGTAGTGCTGAGGATCTGAACTTAGCTTCTCGGGCTTGTACAGCTCAGCACCTGCTAAAGTATCTCCTCAGTCCCAGAAAACTGTATCTTCTTCACATCATAGTTATATAAGTTTTCTATTCAACAAATTCTGGCAGCACTGATGTTGGCCAATCAGTTAGCATATATCAAGAATTGTACGTGTCTCAGACTATGACTTACATTCCTGTAGCAGATACAGAGGTCTTTACTGCCTTCTGTCTTAAAACTTATTTTAAGAAATTAAACTAACAGTGAGCAAGCTAAGTATTAAAACTTTTTTTTTTTTTTTTTTTTTTTGGAAATAAAAGCACTCAAATAGCTTTCTACAGTTCTATCACAGCACTGATTTCCTCACGACTTCTTATTATGATGATGATACAATTAAAAGGTCTTTGAAAGAGAAGCTGATTAATTTAAAATCTTTGTAATCTATAGAAACCCTTCAGCTATGGTGTGATCATACTCAAAGTTTCCTGACATGCAGCTGAACTCTTATAGCAAGAAGCCACCTTGAGCTTCTGTGTGCTGCCTACCCTCCACCACACATAGTGAATGTTCCAGCCAAATCTATCCCATATAGTGGATGCTGCAGCCAAACTCACTCCTTATGGTGGATACTTCAGTCAAGCCACAGGGCTTTTGTAGCAGTAAGTCAGGGCCAAGCCTGAGGATCAGGGATCAATATGACAGGCAAAATGTAGCAGCAATGCCTAAATGAATATTTTCTTCTTAATAATCATTTTGTAATCCATTTTGTACAGGTGTGTGGTTTAAAGACTTGAAAGACAATTAGCTTCATTTCAAGTGCACTGTTGAGTTTTGAGAAATGTTTATACCTACGGTAACACCAGTCCAAGTATAATACAAAACACTTCGACCAGCCCACATCAAGCTCCCACACCACTGACAGCACCAGTTCTGGGGTAACTACTGGTGTGTTTGCTGTTGTCACTAATAAGTGTTGCTTATTTTGACATTTTCATGTAAGTGGAAGCATAGAGCATTTTGTCCTTTTGGTTTGTCTTTTTACCTTTTATCATGATGTTTTTGAGGTTCAGCTGGGGACTTGGGTGCGTCCAAACTCACTCCTTTTGATTCTAACCTAAATAGCATTTACTATAAATAACAAGGACTATTAAAAACTGAAAGAAGTAACTGCACCACATCTGGAAGAAGTCGAGTAGTAGGATCCGTCCTTTCATTTTCATCCAGCAAAACTAACGTTCTTGGCCGCTAAGCTCATTTGTTTTTATTGCTGGGTGGTATCATGCAACGAGATTGGAGTGGGTATTGAAGTCAGCTCTGGCATCATCCTATCCAGAAAGAAGAACCAGTTAACTACTCACCAACAGATAAACAAAAGTGTGCATATTCAGAAGAACATTATTTGGGGCCTTCAAAGGCAAGAGATTCTACAGTATGTGGCCAAATAGCTGAAACTTGAGCACATCGTGCTAAAACAAGCAAGACTGGTCAATCCTAGGGCAAAAATGCCAGATTTCATTAATATCGAGACTGGTCAATCCTAGGGCAAAAATGCCAGACTTCATTAATATCTTTAAACAACTTTAGAACAGTCAAAATCATAGAATCTACGGTTGCAATGGTGGTTTTCTAGATTGAAGTAGCAGAAAAGTGAGGGGTTTTTAACTGTGTCGGTAAATATTGACTGTCAACTTGAACTAAAAGCCCATATGAGCCAGGCCTTAGCACACCTGTGAGGGATTCTCATGCTTATGTTAATTAAAATGGAAATTTAACCTCCTAGTAATGGTCCAGATACAAGGGCACCCTGGGGAAACACCTCCAGCCTTTTGCCTGCTTGCCTTCCCATCTGCTGATGAGTCCGGTCTACTCTGGGTTTGCTATTGTTGTTGATGTAAATGAGGATGAAGATGAGGATGCCATCTGTTGTTGGCATCAGAATCCAGTCTTCTAGTGTGGACTGAAGTCCAGTGGCTCCCTAGGAATCCTCAAGGCCATTGGCAGCAGATAGAGACTGCTGAAACACCCAGACTCAAAGATGGAGCCACTTTCAGGGTCTCAGCCTTTCCAGTTTAAAGACAGCCATTGTTGGACTACCCACACTACAATATAGAAGTCAATCTAATATTAATCTCCATGTAATATGTATTCATTCTCTCAGTTCTGTTCCTATAGAGAATGCTGACTACTGCATCAATGAATGAACAGAGTTCCAGTTAAGTAAGATGAATACATTCTAGACACATGCTGCACAACACTGTACTTATTGTTAACAAAAATGTATGGCACATTGAGTTAAATGTCCTTAACACAAAATAATTAAGGCATAATTATCTCATAATTTAATTCTTCCCTCATGGATTAATTGATGTGTTTACAGTTTTTGACTACTTTAAATGCACTACTATGAATATGTGTATTTATGTGCTATTGGGGGACATACACTTTCTGGGAAATTCACATCTAGTAAGAGAATTCCTTGATTATTTGATAGTTATTTTTTTCAGAAATTTCTAATTATATTCTAAACGGAATGTTCTATTTACAGCAGAAAGGACTAAGGATTCTTACGACCCCACATCCTTGAAAATGTTTGCTTCTGTCTGTTCCTGACATTGAAATGCTGAATGTGTCTTAGTATCTCAGTATAGTTTTAACCTATATTTTTGTAGTCACTTATTAATGGTTATTGTTTTTCCGTGTTCAATTGGTCATTTGTAACTATTTTTTTTTTGTGAAGTGCATGTTTGAAATGTTGTTCATTTTTAATTCATCTTCCTCTTTCTTATTAAGCTAAGGGATTTCTCTGTATTCTAGACAGAAGGCTTCATTCTGAAATGGCATTTACTCCCTGTCTTCTCAATTGTGATGGTCACTTCTTCAGGGTCCATTATGTTACTCCTATTCTGTACATTTTTAAATACATTTATTTATGTTTTCAGCTGCAGATTTTTGCATCTTTTATATCCTTATAGTATCTTTCCCAGTTAAACTAAATTATGACACATTTAATAAAGCCTTTGAAACACTCTTTTAACACCTCAGTTGTTTTCATAATCTCTGTCACTTCTGAGTCTGATTTTCCTGCCTGAGTCTGCTTCTTTAATTTCTAATTGTGGGTTGGTGCTACATTCTGGATCCTATGTTTCTGAGGATCTGAAACTTTAAAGCAGTGTTTCTCAACCTGCAACCCCTTTCTTTGGAACTCAAACAACCCTTTCACAGGGATCGCCTTAAACATAGATATTTATATTACGACTCATGAGAGTAGCAAAATAATAGTTATGAAGGAGCAACAAAAATAATTTTATGGTTAGGGTCACCAAAGCATAAGAAACTGTATTGAAGGGTTGCAGCATTAGGAAGGATGGAGAACCACTGCCTTAAAGGGTGTGGTCTTTGAATTGTTCTGTAATTAAACTGAAAGGATGGACTTAATCCTTTTAAAGTTGCATCTCAGCTTTCTTTGGAAGAGTCTAATGTTGGGAATTGCTGAAGTTTGACCTTAGGGAGTCTCTGCTGAAGTCCCTGTGTGTCCAGCAAGTGTCTCTGTCCTGACTGCTTAACATGAAACTTTCCTAGCCCCACATGACCTTTGGTAACTGTTCTGCTTGCAGATGCCAGGTCTCTCTCGTCTTGTCCAGAAACATCACCCTGCTCACCCTGCTTAGGAATTTGGCTTAGCTTTAACCTCAAACTCAAGAAACCCTCTTCTTCCCCCAAGCAGCTCCTCCTCTGTTAGACCTCGGCCCACTACTGCCTCAGTTTCCACTCTGACCTGTCACTCAATTCAGACTTTCTGTCTGCTCCTGTCTTTCTGGGTGAGGAAGAACACTTTCAGATAGAAAACCAAGTCTGCCTAAAGTCTGACTAAGTTTTCTCCTGTGAGGAGACACCTGTGGCGTATATCTAAAAACAGGGGCTTAGATTTTTCCAGATTTCTATTCATTTATTCTGGAAAACAAAGCCATTTCTAGTCAAAGCCCATTTGTTCTAATGGAATTTTTGCCTGCTTATTATTCTGTGTGAGGGTTACTGAAAAAAGAACAACTGGATTTTGTGAAGGAAGTGGGTACAGATGAGAAGAAAATCTGATGATGAACTGGTGGCCAAGTTTCTGTCAGAAGAAGGACTTTCTATGTACATTGGCTTCTGATAACCTTTACAAACCAGCCATTGTGAACAATACATAAGGCCATATGTGTTCAATTCCAAAAACAATGCAGCCAATTCCGAGAAGGAAAATGAAAGAAAAAAAAAATGAACTGGAATAAAAACCAAAGATACTTATTTAGTAAGCCCTTTAACGGGATAGTTCTGAGGAGGTAAGTATGGAAAGACAGTCTTGGGAAAGAGTTTTCAAGTGAAGAATGCCTTTCAAATAGTCCAACTGTCTCCAGTGGGGAAATTGCCAACGCCTGACCCTGAATGTTCTCAAGTCAATGTACACACAGATTGTCAGTATACGGTGTCCTCATACTTAACATTGTATGTCTGCTCTGTAGATGTGCTAACATCGGCTAAGGTCCTCTGGAAATAGCGATGCTCTTCACAGTCATGCTGGATATCATTAGTGAGCCATGTATTATGAAGAAGTCGGGTGAAATCCCTACCCAAATTTCCAATCGCTTTTTATCAAAACAATTCTGTTATTAAATTAAAACTGATAAAGAAAGCAAATGCCGTATGTTTCGAATATAACCTTTGCCCAATTAAACTTGTCTAACCCAGAGGTGACATCTAATGATACTATTTTATACTTAGATTTTCTATTTTAATAAGACACCAAGAAGACTGGCAGATGTTGCAATACACAACCAAATGTGTTCCAGGCCATAAATCTGCAAAGAGACAGTCAGGACATCACGAAGAAAATGTGCCTCATTCACTCCAAGGTAATCACAACATCTAAGATTTTTATGACTAATTATAAATGCATACAGATATTTGTGGCCTACGAGAACTAGCATCATGTAGCATAATTCACAAAGACATTAACCGTGTACATTGTTATATAACTGAGAGAACATTTTAGCATCATGAATATTTCACATCTCACATACCAGATGGCTATATGACAGGCTAAAAAAAAATACCACCATTTCTGGTCACAACTGGACCACAAATTGCATGTACTAGCTTGAGAACATGATTTAATACCTCTATAGACTTGAGTCTCTCTGTTTCTAAATTGTTTTCATTATGCAAATGAGCAAACAAGTTAGTGGAAAGAAAGAAAATTAAAGATAGTTCTGGGGAAGCAAATATCCAGTGTGTGTTGAAGGGAAAACTATTTTTCTCCCTAAAAAGGGATATGTATTATGCACAGTAAAATGAACAATTTTCAAAATCTTCTGGTACCTATTTTATGTTTAAGTTTCACATCTATCAGATATTTTATTTAATCTTCTGACCATTGTATTCAAGTTAGCAAAGCATTCTGAAGATACCCATCCCCCTTACCTTCTTGTATCCCCCTCCTAACCCCTCTGAGCCTCCTCTTCTTTCTAACTAGCTCCTCCCTATGTTCATGTCATTTTTGTGTGCAGGCCTTAGCTACAGTTACAGTGCTCATGACTGCGCTGGCCATGCTATAGCCAGAGGACAGCGGGAACAACAACTTTACAATATGACACATTGTCACCAAACACATTTCCTCCAGGGACACTAGATTGAAAAGTTAATACTGAAGGAAGAAACAAACATGGGACTAGAGTCGTCCAATCTTTAAGGAAATCAGGAGCCATCAATCATTTTCACTTCTGTCTGGCAAATAAAAGTTTTATGGCTTAACAGAAAGCAATAAAAGTATGCAAAGAAGCTCCAGGTTATTGGATAATTGAGTTTAAAATTAAATGCAGGGCTTATAAAAATCACATGACTGGAAGAAAATATTTATTACAAATACAAAAGATTAATGTTTTGCATACATCTGTGTGCTCCTGCTTGTCTCTCTCTCTCTCTCTCTCTCTCTCTCTCTCTCTCTCTCTCTCTCTCTCTCTCTCTCTGTAAGTGTGTGGAGGCTAAAGGTTAGCCATCAGTGTCTTCCTCAGTTGTTCCCACCTTATTCTTTGTGGAAAAGCTTCTGCCTGAGCTTGGAGCTCCATTAGCTAGATTTCTGGTAGGTGAGTCCCAGAGATACTCTTGTTTTAGCCTTCTCAGAACTAGAATTGAAGGTATACTTTGTACCCAGTCTTTTCTGTGGGCATAGGGTATTGAACCCACATCTATTTGCTGGCATAACAATCACTTTTACTGATTGGGCAACTTCCCCAGTCCCAGGATTCATTTCATAGAGCAAAAGTACTCTTAAAATAATATTCTCATTTTTTAAATTAACAATTGCTTTCTGTTTTTAAATCCTCGTAGTGGCTTAGTCCCTCCTTCAAATAAAATCATTGCCCTAATAGCTGTAAGATACAATTTTTTAATTGCATATATATAGAAAAAGTAGGCATGCTATATAACATTTTTAAAAAGAAATTATTCCTTTTGAGAAATATTACTGTTATTTTCCTAAACTCCTAGCACAATAGTAGTACATGACAGGGCTTAATACAGTGTTTGGAGAATTAAATGCTGAGCAATGAAATCTTCCATAAGACATACAAAGTCAATACATCTCAGTAATTTACATCACCCTGGCAAAGCTTGCAGCTTTCTTTAAAAACAGTTTTCAAGACTTCTAACCCAGTGTTTGTTCTTGTCCTATACAGAAATTTTATTTTTATGTAAATATCAAGAATAAAAATTGGAGAGTAAGACTCATAGTCTAAGGTTCAAATTCAACCTGAAAATGAATTCTTTAAATGAGGCATCACTTTGTATACTGAGATGGAGGGTTTCCTGGATGTTTTGCATGGCCTGTGGGTTGTTGGTGGCGTATTTACACACTACATCACTGGGCAGAGTCAACATATGACCTTACCTACTTGTTTCTCTCCAGTCGATCACCAACATGTTCAGTTCTCACTGGTTATCTGAAGCTGTCTTCAATCTTCTCGGGTATTCAGATGCTTATATCTATTTGCAGATAATTTAGTGAGACATGAAGACAGGACCTTTAACAATAGACCAAACTGAGTGATCTCAAATATATACTGGAACGGTTTCTTCTCTGCAGAGCCTATGCAAAAGTTGCTATTTGATACCAAATGGAGACAGGAAAAAAACGGTCAGTTCATTGCTGAATGTGGCTCAGCTTTTATTTGAAGAGGAAGCTGAGGCATCTCCCCAGCTCTCACATGTGTGCACTGAAGTCTTCATTACCAGAAACCTGACGCTTCTCTTTCAATTTCTATCTCCACAGCAGTAAGATAAAGTCAACTGTAATGAGAGCAACGTAGGCATTATTCACAATAAAGAAAAGAACTGTCTAGCAAGAGCTTTGATTTCCTGGGAGACGGTGTAAACATGGTTTGTATTCTGAGGCCTTGTGCTTGTAGGAATCTGTCTCTCTGAACCATGTCCCCTGCTTATTCATCCCGCAGGGACAAGATTTTCCTATTTGATATTTGAGATACACTAACCCAAAGCTTTATGATTTCAAGCCAAACAATTGTGGGTGTAGAATAAAATGTTACTCATTATTTTATTTCTTTAAAGGAGTATGGTTCTTGGCTTCCATTTTAATGGTATTGATTTGAAAACCAGAAGAGTCAATTTCCAGCCAGACACTGTTTTGGAGTGTGGCATTTAATCGTTGCTCTGGATTGTCTGAGTGTACCAAAGTACAAAATCTTGGGGTGCATTTTTTAATATGAATTCTGAGCTGGACAGTGGTAGCGCACACCTTTAATCCCAGCACTTGGGAGGCAGAGGCAGGTGGATTTGTGAGTTAGAGGCCAGTCTGGTCTACAGAGTGAGTTCCAGGACAACCAGGGTTACACAGAGAAACCCTGTCTTGAAAAAGAAAGAAAGAAAGAAAGAAAGAAAGAAAGAAAGAAAGAAAGAAAGAAAGAAAGAAAGAAAGGAAGGAAGAAAGAAAGAGAGAGAGAAAGAATTCTCACGAGATCACCCGTATCAAGAAAAAAACTACAGGGCTTGATGGTAATAGAGTGGGTAGATTCTCTGGCTTTGTTCACCAGAAATATTTTCCTTGAAACACTTTTAATGAATCATGATTAGCCATGATAAGGTTAAAGAAACAAGGTCCCAGGATCAGCAATGAATAATCTTCTGGCTTTAGGATCTGCCATAAGATCCAGCAGATATTTATTTTAACCATGATATCTTAAAAAGACATTGCAGGGGCTGGGGTGAGACAGGAACCACATCTCTCTTACTCAGCACACTTTATTAACAGGCATTGGACAGAACTAACCAATCCTATGCAATACAAACAGCATCCCCAGTTGGTAAGCACCTCCCTCTCAGCCAAAGCTGATCTTGGAGATAGCTGAGCCTACGTATTCTCCTATTAGATACAGGAAACAGCTTTTCATCTCATGGGACATAGAAGCCAAAAAAACTATGAAAATCTGTTTGCTGTATCTAATATATTATATAATATAACATATATGTTAATAAATAGATGACTATAATCTGCAGAGTCCATTTAACATCGCTGCATGGATATTATTTCAGGGCTGACCTCTTGGTATTGAAAAACCAAATAGAGGTCTCCCCACTTGGGAAGACTAATTGTGCCTCTCTGGGCAGTTGCTAATTGCCTGTACTACTTTATCTAGGGGAGGAGATTGTTTTTGATTCCTTTAGGTTACTCTGTCCTTTGTTTTTAGTATAGCCAGGAATAATTTATAAGTCATGATTAAATAACTCCTAGAAGAAATCACGAGATGCTTCAAGATAGAACAAAATGAGGCCACTAGGAACCCATAACAACTGTAAAAGAGCCCACAATAAACACAGCAATAATATAACTCTCTACACAATATATTTTATAGTATTTTTGTATTTTCTTTGATGTTTGGAAGGAATGTTTCTCTAAGGAAAATCAATTTTTAAAAAATTCACAGTGGCCAGGGAAGCAGGTAGGAAATCTTCAGACCTTCACTGTTCCTTCTCTCCAAAACTAATCCCCCAGTCTCACTCCCAGTTCTGTTGCTGAGTGGCTACTTCTTTTCCTCTCCCTTTGGCCCCATTCTTGGGGGAACTAAGCAGACCCTGCTTTCCTCTTTCCTGTGGAGCTCTTTAGTGGGCCTGACACACATATTAGTGACAAAAAGAAGAAGCTGGATGGCCCCAAGCCAATTAGTCCTCCTTTAGAAATCACTGAACTGCTTTTAAGTTTTGTGGGTGCCAATCTCTTGAATCTCTTGTTAACTATTTCAAGGCTGGCATATGGTCAGTGAAGGGAACAGCAGAGGACTCAGAAGAGGATCCATCAAAGGCCCCATGATAAAATTGAACAGTTTGAAAAGATCCAGAACATAAATAAGGAGGCAATAATTGTACAAATTTGTGGTGAACACTAAGCTACAAAGTTACATGAAATAAACGTTTACATCAAGATTAACATGGGTCAGTATCACATAAAGTTAAATACAAGTTGGATGTGATTGTGGGACAGGCTGGACCATGTACTGGAGCTCTGTAGAAGCATAAAGTCACTGTAATTAGCTGTTTGTTTGCATCAGACTCCTACATAAGGAACAAGTACCTGGAAGATTTGTAAAACAAGCCGGTGTTGGGCTATCACATATAAGGGCCTTTATATATTTGTTTCAAACATTATCAATACCGGCTATTATTTAATGAAAAGAACAATCCAGAGTATTTCAAGCAAAACACAATTTTTGTTTGGAAAGATTTGAAAAGGAAGAGAAAATTTTAAAATTGGATCTACTCCATAAATGACCATATCTAGTATGTGAAAGCATAACAACACATGCATTTCCCCCAGATAAATGTTTCTTTATTTCCATCTTTAAAATTATACTTCCAAAGATGGTGTCTTCCTTCTTTCCCTCTTTAATTGGCACTTCTCTAAAACATTCTAGAACAGTGGTTCTCAACTTTCCTAATACTGTAGGACTTTTACTACAGTTTTTCACATTGTGGTAACCCTCAATTATAAAATTATTTTTGTTTCTACTACATAACTATAATTTTGCTAACATTATGAACTATGATATAAATATTTTTGGAGATAGAGGTTTGCCAAAGGGATTGCTACCCACAGGTTGAGAATCACAGCTCTAGAATATCCTAAGTTACTATTTGAGTTAGTGACTATTATGTCAAGTGTAAATAATTTTACAAAGTTTAAAATGAACAACCAGAACAGTTTCCCTAAAATTAACCCTATCAACAGAACCCTTTAAAAGTCTCCATAACCGTTTTTTTATACAGTCAACCAACAGGTAAAAAATGAAAGCAGCCACTCATGTCAAATCTCTAATAAAACATTTACATCCGATGTAAACTAAATGAACAAAGAAGGCGAACACCAACTCTTTGCTCCTTCTGCTGACAAGTAAATGACCAGCTTGTCACATACTGGTAGCAATAAGCATATTTCTTAACATCATTCTATAAACTTGTTGTTTAGAGAAGTAATTTGTAAAGTAAGATAATCAAATTAAATGCGCTTTTAACAAATATTGCCTTTGGAAATTCTTTAAAAGCATATGCCTTCTGCCGGGAAAACAGATAGAATAACTGCAGATCTTACCTCTTCTTTCAATTCAATCTCCCATTCTCATGCCCAGCTCTGCAGCAGATCACCAGCTGTGGCCTCACCTCCTTCTCTGCCCTCATCTCCAATGCATTTTCCCCTCCAACTTTGCTTTCCCTGACTCATTACTTTACCCAGTCCCCAGCTTTAGCAGACATTCCCTGGGAACCCACAGGCCACTCCAGCCAGGAAGGCAGGTAGTCAGTCCAATTATGAATTGTCACTTCTCCCTCCCCTCCTTCAAACCCAACCTCCCAGGCTCACTCCCAGTTCTGAAGTAGACAACCTATTGTAGTCACTCCCCATTCTCTGAAGAGATTAAGCAGATCCTGGTGGAACACCTTGATTTCCTCTCTCTTGTGGACCTCACCCAAATCCATCCTCATTCCTAAGTAACAACTCCTAATAACTAGAAATAAATTTTACTCCAAACCCCCAATGACCACACCTATCAGAATCCCAGAATTCCCTACTAGGCAACACACAGACCCCCACACTCTCTTAAGAACCAGGGAGAGCGTATTTGTGATCCTCCTGCCTCTGCCTCCTTCAGCAAATCCTACCGGCGAGCGCTACCACAATCGGCAGAATTGACGTGACAAACATTTCTGTATTAATGTTCATTTTGATCAGAGACCTGTCTGCTCCAGACAGCTTCCTGTCGTGGATTCTAAGAAGAAATTGAGCATCTTTGGAGTTATTCCAATTGTGGTGAGACAGCCACTAGGCAAGAATTGCCTCTTTCCATCTACAGACAAATTCCTGTCCAGAAAAGGACACACTTGCAGAATAGTTGACTGATTATATCTGCCTAGACAGACTAATCGGCCCCTAATAATTCTGCAGCACTAAGGTCTGTCAGATGATCCTGGGCCAGAAGGCGGAAGAACAGATGCTCCAACGTTTTGTAGTATAGGGACTGTCTAGGTGTTCAGCGGTCTCTATAAATTGGCTTAGTTTTAGAAGCTATGCTTTGTGCTTCCCCTAATTTTAGTTAACTCATTCATTCTGGATTTCTGACGGGGTTGAAAACTTATAGTCTCATAGCCAATCCTGGCTATTTACTTTGAGAGAAAATATTTGAGTGGATGGTTTTCAGCTGACATTCATTCTAAAGCCAAGAAAAAAGCCAGGTTCAGAACTAAGTGTTTTAGTTAGGAGAGATGACAGAGATTCTGGTTAGTCAACAAAATGATGGACTGGGTATTAGGACTATCTTGTACCTCACTGGTACAAATTAGCATAATTATGCTCTAATTGTATTTTGAAAGAAAAGTTTTATTTTAAAAGTAAGGGTGATATGTAGGAGGAACTAAGGTGGGAGGAGTACTGAGAGGAAGAGAAGGAGTAAGGAGAGGAGGAGAACGAGAAGAAGGAGAGGAGAAGCTAGGTGATAAGAGAGAGAAAGAGAGAGAAAGAGGTGGGGGGGATTTGGAGGCAGATGTTCACGTGTCTCCGCCAGTCAAAGATATATCTAGGTTGGGTAATGGGTTACACTTCTGATTGAGCACTACCAAACTTATAAAGCCTTTGATTAACATTTTAAAAAACTGTATAAAAGCAAAAAGGTAAAGGGGGCATGGGATAGGGGTTTTCTGGACGGGGAATGGGGAAAGGGGATGGCATCTGAAATGTAAATAAAATGTCCAATAAAAAAAAAAAAAAGAACCAGAGAGAGCAACAGAAACCAAGGAACAAAACACCCATCCAACAAAGACAACACCAGAAATCAGCACTTAAAATTATAATCTTCCCAAACCCAGATATCTAGACACCAACATAAAAACACAATCAACAACAGCCAGGACAATATGTCTCCATAATGCCTGGCAACTCTACAATAGTACTCCCTGAGAACTGCAACACAGCTGAAGCACAGGGCAAAGACTGTAAAATAGCCTTTATGAATATGATAAAGGTCCTTAAAAATAAATAAATAAATAAATAAATAAATAAATAAATAAATAAATTCTTTAAAGAAACCTGTGAAGACACAGTGAAAGGAAATGAATAAAACAATTCAAGACCTGAAAGTAGAAATAGAATCAATCGAGAAAACCCAAACTGAGGGAGATCTAGAAATAGAAGTTTAGGAACTCGAACAGGAAACTCAGAAGCAATTCTCACCAACAGAATACAAAAGATGAAAGAGAGAACATCAGCCACTCTTCTAAGATAAGATAAAATAAATGTGTACCTCTGTTAACTCTGTTAAATAAAATGTTAACTCTGAACAATTCCAGGCACAAAAACATCCAGGGGGAGGGGGGACTAATTTATGGGTAACAAAATAATAGAGGAAGGAGAGAAAACAGAAAATTTCCAACAAAATCAAAGAAAAAAATTTTTTTTCTCCAACATAAAGAAAGAGGTGCTTATCAAGTTACAAATGCATCTAGAACAGCAAATAAACTAGATGAAAAAATAAAATTCCCTTGTCACATAATAGTGAAAACACTAAGCATGCAGAACAAAGAAATAATATAAAAGCTGCAATGGGGAAAAAAAACGAGCTACATATAAAGAATTACACCTGACTTTTCAATGGAGACTCTAAAAGCTAGAAGGGCCTGTATAGATGGTCTACAAACTTCAAGAGACCACAGATATCAGCCCAGACTTTTATACCCTGCAAATTTTTTCAAACACAAGAGATAAAGACATTTCATGATACAACCAAATTTAAGCAGTATGTATCTCCAAATTCAGTCCTAACAGAAAGCTCTACAAGGAAAACTTTAACAGAAGCAGTTAATCGCACCCAAGAAAATACAAGGAATGAATAATATCAAGCCGGCAAAGCAAAGGAAGCAGGAGGGCTGATGTGGGGGCACATAGTCACAACAAAGTAACAGGAATCAGCAAACATGGCTTATTTATAACTCTTAACGTCAGTGGTCTCAATTCCCCAATGAAAGAATGAGACTAACAGAATAGATTCTAAAACAGGATCCTATTCTTCTTCTGCATCTAAGAAGCATGCCTGTATCATCTTAGAAATAATCAGAACAGCTCAAAATGAAGATTAGAAAACTAAGATTGGGTCTTATGTGCTACACTTTTTCACCTAGAAAGACCTATTGAGACAGGTCAGAGGGGGAAAGCAAGCTTGCTCAGAAACCTCTGCCTTGTATTTCAACCTGAACTAGAACCATACATAGTCCTTGTTTCTACCATAACTCTCCATTCTTACCAAGTCCCACATGCAGATCCCAGTGTTCTTTTGTTTCCAAGCCTATTGGGAGAAATCCTTGCATAAGGATCCTTGCTCACAATTTGAGGGTTTGCTAATCCGGGGCCGCCACCTTCCCACAATGGGCAGCCCTCTGCCAAGTCTACTGCTATAACAGAAAGGACTTCAGAGGTCAGAAAGGATTCAATGTGTCTTTCCTTCCTTTTGTTCAGGCTTTGTCTGCCCTTTGGCCATTTTTGTCTTGGTTTAGCCTTTTAATTTCATCATTAGAGGACACTTGAGCCCTTCATAGCAATAGGAAGCAGGAAGCAGATCTGTATCAGGTTACAGAAATTTCTCCTGAGGGGAAGTCATCACTTTTCTGAAAGTAATTCCAATTTTTGTACACCTTGGCATTTTCTCAGAGAGGTTCTCCAGTTCTCTGGTATATAAGTGGAATTTTCTGTTACACCAGGTTGGGCCATGAGAACATCTAGAATATAAATTTCTTTGCCGTATCTTAATCTCTCTTGTCATGGTTGCGTTACCTGACTGTACCAGAGCATGTACACATGGAATCCCCTGTGTAAATACCACTTAGTTCTTAACCTCTATGTAAAGAACTTTACACAAATGTCTTTCCTCTGCCCTGCAAGAAACATGCACCACTATGACATTAAGACACCCCCTAATTCTGTAAAAGATGGATAGTTAGGAATATAGGATGTCAGAACACCAATTTTAACTCTACACACAGGAAGACGGCTGCATGGTTTGGTCAAAAATACATACATAATAATTTATGTATTAATTATGTATGTGTGTGTATATTTATGATGCTGAATGTGTTTGTTTTGTTTTTCTTCCTGAATTTTGGGTCACCTCACTTAATATTGCACTTTTCAATTCTTTACCCACAGGACCAAAAGAGAAGTGTTCTCTATATTTATTTGGTCCAGCATCTTACTACCCTATCACAATCCTGTCTCCCTTCCTGTCAGCAGCACAATGTTACAACCTGGCAATGTGTCTCTGCTTCTCTGAAAGGTATTGGTTATTTGAACTGCATATCATCTTACTATACATTTCCTATGTCATGAACTCTAGTTGAACAATTTATCTTTTTATTATATTAGGTCAAGGTGTTTAAAATTGCTATCATTTTATTTAGAAAAAATCACTTGGCATCCCATGAAAAGCAGTAAAGAAAAGGGTCTACATGGTGCTCTCCCTTACAGGAAAAGCTAATGGGAGGTGACTGCAAATGGGCAGGAGGAAAGATTCCTTTGTGCTAAGGGAAGAGTTGTCCATTCTGTTTATATTGATGATTACATGCATCTGTATATGGAGTCAATTCTCTTAGAACTAAATGTATACAAATAGAATACTCACAAAAACTGATTAATAAGATTATGCAAACATGGTTTTCTGGGTTTGATAATAAATTCTAGTTACATAAGACATGTTACCATGGAGAATGGGGATTAAGTGGCTAGCTAGTTGGAGAGTACAGGCCCCCTCGCAACATTTTTTTTTTTTTTACAACTTGTGAGTCCACAGCCACTTGAAAATAAACATCTAGTGAAAGTTTTTACTTTGCTTGATAATTGACTTCCCTTTACATAAGCCAACAGCAAATGCCTCTGCTGTAGAACGTTGACTTGGTACAAGAGTATAATCCACTCTCCTTGCTTTGCCTCCTGTCTAAATGTTGACTTACCCATGCTTATACTTGTTTATATGTATTAATTATGTATATATACATATATATGCATATATATACCTATATATCAGAGGTGAAGATTCACATATGATGCTGAATGTGTTTGTTTTGTTTTACTTTCTGAGTTTTGAGTCACCTCACTCAGTATTATCCTGTGTATTCTCGTGACTGCATCTTTAAGGCTGGATGATATTCCATTTTGTATGTGCATCACATTTTCATACCCACTCAGATGATGAAGGACACTTAAGTTGTTTGCATTCCCTTGCTATTATAACAGATGTGCTATTAACATAGATGTGTAAATATCTCTATGAAAGGACAGAGAATTCTCTGGCCATATGTCCAGAAGTAGAACAACTGAGACATATACTGGTTCCATTTTTAATTTTTAGGAATCTTTAAACTGACTTCAGTAATGAACGTATTAATTTGCATTCCCACTAACAGTGAATAAGCTTCCCTCATCCTCATCCTCTCCAACTCTCATCAGATTTCTTGATAGTAGCAATTCTGACTGGGTTGAAATATTTAATTTGAAAAAACTCAGTACAGATCATGGTCGTCTTCACTAGTCATTCATCACCCTTTAAAACTCAAGCTGAACGCCACAGAGATAAACACCCACACAGTGAAACTGAAGCAGGTGTTTGGGCTGACTTCTAAACAGAACCCTCTCAAACTCTGAAAAGCTATTATGAGATTTATGGCTTAGTCCTGGGCCACTGGGTCTTTGCAGTGGGAGTTGGAGGGTCTTTGCTTTTCCATATACAGTTTTCATCTCGTCTTGACATGTTCTTCATTCCTTTCCTCCTGTGCTTACTAAGACCCACCAAACTCTTCTTGGAAGTTGGTGGATTTCTCCTCCAAAAATTGGACTTTGCACAGCCTTCATTGCACCTGGGTACATTAGCCATCCGTGCTGGAAGAGTTCCTGGATCCTGCATCTGCTTAGCTCACTTTCCTTCTGAAATGACTGGACAAAATAAGATTTGAGTTTTGTATGCCCACTGCCTGTGTAGGCATCTGTCAGGACTCCAGCTTTTGCTTAGCCTGTTGTTAGAAGGAACCATGAGCAAACCCTACATCAATAGCATGGAAGTGTGTTTAGTGGTGGGAATAGGAGCAGACTTGAGATGAAGATGCATGTTAAGAATGACTTGGGAAAGACTGGAGTCTTCAGGCTTAAGGAAGAACTCCTCTCAGCATCAGTCTATAAAGGGAGACTATTGCTTGGAAAGCTCAATGACAATAATGAAATAAATCCTCTAGTAAATTAAACAAATAACCCACAAGATGGAGAGAATTTATTTTTCTGACTGTAGTTCATTTTGTAGTCAAATGGATTGGGTTCTCTTTCTCCTATTTTATCATAAAGAACACAAATAAAAGGTTCAAGGAGAGTTGTGAGAAAGCAAAGGTCTTTCTTCCTCTGTTTGTTATTATCACATGCATCAGATCCCTACACTTCTGTGTCTGGTCTCAGAGTCTCCAGTTTGCTTTCCAGAGTTTCTACTGCTAGAAACTGGAATAGGGAGAAATGCTCAGCAGCTCTGGGTCCTTTGTGCACAACCCACGCTGGAAAAGTTTGAATATATAAAAAGCACACCCCTGGCTCCAGGGGTGTCTTATCAGTTACAGTGGGGGAGAGAATGTTTTCCTATCTTGATCTGCCTTTATGCTGTAAGATTTATTGCTTGCGCAGGCCTCTACATCACCCCAGTTCATATAAACAGGAAACACACTTCCAAGTCAAGAGGAGAAAGAGAGAAAAGGCCGGAGCCAGGCAGGCACTAAAGGTACATTGTACAAGGACAAGTAGGATGTTGCTAAATTCCTATTTCCCAAGATTATATGACTGTGGGCTTCCGGTGGGCTTGAATTTGTGCAGAGTCCATGCAAATCCCAGTTCCCAGAGACCCATAGTGGAAGTGTATAGGTTCAAAGTTAAATGGAGTAGGCATGGCATGTGGCAGACAGTCAAGTAAGATGTTAATCAGTAGGGGTCATGTTCCCTTGTGATAGGGAGGCCCTGGAAACAGTGAAGAATTATGGGAAAGCAACCAGTACCTGAACACAATGCAGTGCAGTGGAAAGCAAGGTATTGAGTCAAACTCAATGATATAGCAAACTGTGAAACTGTTGGACAATAATGTATATAAAAAGTTGGGTCTGTGTTGGCACAGAACATTCTCATCCCCTCATATCCCCCCACAAAATAAGACATGATCAGATGTAACCTTTTCCTAGCTCCATACATTTTTTCTTTCTACATACACTACATACTTTACAATATGAAGTTACATATTTTTGGCTACTCCTAATCTCTATTTCACTGTCTGCTGCTACCAATAGATACCAAGAGGTCACAGATTACAAAGGAATTATAACATCACACTGTTTCTAAATAATATGCTGATAAAGGTTATTTTTTGTCTCCAATGGACATTTGTGTACCATAATGTCAATGTCCTAAGCTTATATTTTCTTTTTTTGTTTTGTTTTTCCAGACAGGGTTTCTCTGTGTAGTCCTGGCTGTCCTGGAACTCACTCTGTAGACCAAGCTGGCCTCGAACTCAGAAATCCGCCTGCCTCTGCCTCCCAAGTGCTGGGGTTAAAGGCGTGCGCCACCACTGCCCGGCCTAAGCTTATATTTTCATTGAATAAGATTTAAATTTGGGATGTGACTTTTCCTGAGCATCTCTCAGCTTCCTTGTACATTGCAGTCCAACAGCATAGATGTTTCTCACATCTCTTTCATTCTGCCCCAGTGGACATTGTGAGTCATGTGACTGTGCTTATTGATTTTCATTGGCTACTAAGAAGTTCAAAAAGCACAAGTTTGTTCTCCTACTACTACCCTTTAAACCATACAGGTGCTTGGAAAAATAAATAAATTCTAGACTTCAACTTAACTTTTAGTGATCTTTCTACTTCCAGTCATTAATTTTCGTTACTCAATTTTCCCTACTATGATTGCTTTTAAAGATATGTCCAGCCCACTTTGTTTAAAAGAGATTGTGCTTAAATATAAAGCATTGTAATCAGTGATTACTTCAAGCTTTATACAAAGAGCATACTTAAGTACCAAGTTACCAGACACTTGAGAATGAACACTGATTACAGTAGTATTTTTAAGTACAGTAATGATTCTAGAAGTCACACATGCTGCCAGGTTAGTGTCTTGTACATTCCTTAACATTGATACAAAAGTTGTTCAGACATGCTTAGGCTTCAAATTTCCGTATGCCTCATTATTAATATGAGGCATGAACCCAAGTGCTTTTGAGAGTCATAGAAGAACTACTAATAATTATTCTAAACAATAAATTTATTATAGGATATATATATATATATATATATATATATATATATATATATTCAAAATTGCCTTCATTACCTAAGGAAAAACGTCACCTCTGTTGTCTTTCGCTATTTTTTTTAAACAGGAAAAAATATTTTATAGGAGATGGTTGAATTCCAAAGGCATTTGAAAATGTCCATCAGGCTTACTGATGGATATCTGACAAGGCATTATTAAGCTACTTGTAGTGATGGCTGGAAACTACACACCAGTCAATCAAGTAACTGCTTAGCTCATTAAACTAATGGTGAAATGGCACCTAGAGATAGGAAGAGAATAGAGAGACTGGATTTAGACAGCTCTTCTGTTATCTTCTCTGCACCACTGAAATGTATTTCACTTGACTGTGTCTGCTCAATAGGAAGGAAGGTCCCATGCATTAGAACTGCACAGTGTAAAAAGCACACAGACCCTATGAACCACATAGGGACTGAAATCATTAGTTTCGATTATAGCTTTGTGTGCACTAACGGAAATCTACAGCAGTGGCCATGTTGGACGTCAGCTTACACTAGAGTATAGTAACTCATATCTCATGTCAAGTAGTCTGTTCTCCCTCCTGCCTCCCGCTGAACTCAGAGCAAAATACAGACTTCAGGTCAACTGGGTCAGAGTAGGGGAAGAAAAGGAATTTCTGATAGAAATATGGACTTGTAATTTTCTTGTCCTAAATAAAATCCTCAAGACCACCCACACTGCAAGGATTTTCCCAGCACTCAATTCTGGGCACTTTCATTAAGTATATTTAAAACGCATAGAGAGCTGAGGTTTTAAAGCTTACTCTCCTGCCTCACCCACTAGGAGATGGCTCTAAAGACTCCTTGAATGCTTTGCTTATTTATAATCATAACTCTGCTGTTCCCTCTCCACTAAGACTTGTCCCTGAGAGTCACAGTGACACAGATAAAAATAATTTGTATTTCGCTCTTCTGTCTTGTAGAGCTGAGAGACATTGGATCCCCCAAGGAGTCGGGGCCAGTAGAGCATCAGGCCTGCAAATATGAAAAATAATAAAAATAAAAATAAAACAGCTGAAGATGGAGCTGAAACTCAAAGGGACAGCACGAAGTGCCACCACAACAAAGCAAAGCAAACAGGTTCCTTTTGAAATAATTCACAGCAAGCTGGCCCATGCATCTGCGTGACGTCCATGATGGCAAGCTCTTCTCTCCATTGGTTGCCAACTCAGTTTCACATCTGCTCAAACCCAAGAACAGCCCAGATGGTTTGGTTTCCGTTGATTGAGCATTGTCTCTCTTCAGATACCTAGAAGTTAAAATTTAAAATTTGCTAACTTGAGACAAAAGTCAATGAACAAGTATCAAATTCCCTGGGTAAATATGAGAACAAAAACATACCGTAGTTCAGAACTGATAACCACGGGAAATGGTATAAACCTTTTATTTAAAAAAGTAAATGCCAGCTCTGCTGTAAGAGCTATTCCTCAAGCCACTGGGATGCATTTTCACTTTCTTTATTTTAACTTTTAACTAGAAAAAAATTAGTTTTATGTTCTGTGTCATTATGCATTCTTTTCTCTACAGTCTCTCCTTCCTTACCTCCTAATATTGCCCTCTTTTGATCTCCTCTAGAAATGGCACACTATACATCCACTGAGTTTATACTAAGAATTATACTTGCTAGTTTTCACAATCAGTCTGCAATGCCAGTGCCAACACTGAGCCTGTTACACAGCAATGAAAACTGAAGCTACATAGTGAAAATAATAAGTTGGACAATTTGCTTAACAACGCAAACTGATGAGTGAAAGACCTATCATTTAAATTAGGGATTTTAGCCTCCCAAACCCAGAACTCCTAAATTTCTGAATGGCATCC
Organism: Arvicanthis niloticus; assembly: GCF_011762505.2. Classification (NCBI taxonomy): domain Eukaryota; kingdom Metazoa; phylum Chordata; class Mammalia; order Rodentia; family Muridae; genus Arvicanthis; species Arvicanthis niloticus. The sequence goes on along the minus strand of NC_047676.1, from coordinate 51,073,718 downwards.
ACCAAATGGGCCAATACAAGTAGTCGTATTCTTATAGCATGTGTAAAATAGATTATCATTAAAAAGATTTCAATTAAAGGCCTAACTTCTTGCTATTCCAGGAGGCATTGTAACCAACATGTGCTTGGCGTTAAGAGATTTTGACATGACATTTATTAGTAATAAATATTCCTCCATACTTTGACCTCATGGCTTCAGCATGAGTCCACACCTTCAGTTTTGAAGATTTTTTCTGAGGAAATAAATTTCCATTGTTTCCACATTAGAATTCTACATTTCATTAAAAGAAGGAAACGGGATTGGAGTTTTTCCATATATGGTCAATATGTAACAAAGCCTAAGTTTGTCCTCTTAAGGTTTTGCAAAGTAGGCCCTGAGTTTATTCAGATAGTATGTAAATCATCAGAACTTCTGCAAGTAAATTAATTATCTCTTCTTTGTCATTGTATAGCTAGCCTCATACTTTATCAAGGATACTATCAAACATTAGGAATTAATCAGGGAAATTTTGTTCATTGGATGCCTTCATGATAATCAACCAATCGGACAGCTATTGCCCTGATCTAAATCGATCAGAAAGTGTTTGTTGATCAGATGTAGTAACTCCTCAGGTCTTTAAAAATTTCACTATGCTAATAGCATAGTATTCTGTGGGGAAAAAAAAAATTCTACTATGCTTCTCCAGAGCCACTTGTCTATATCTAGAGGGCCTATAAAAGTCCACCCAAAGTTCAAAGATAACTTTTCAGTTACTTCCAGAGTTATCACAGGCTCCACCTTCGCCAGTAAGAACAAAGTCAATCCACAGACCATCATCTTCACTTCTCTTAAGCCTTGTGTGCTAGAACAAGCAGATTGAGCAGACACCAGTGCTTTCCTCACGGGGCTTCAGTTTTCTTCCTTTCACATATGTCTTACTAATTGTGGCCCGAGCGAGAGAGACGCCTATCATTTACTTGAGTTTCAGCTACCAAGGGACTAAAACTCACTGGGAAGCTATTAGCTATTATTAATCGTGGAAGACCATATAATTAAAGACAACAAATATTTCAAGACAAGAATGTGTACTTATACCAAAGTTCCAAAGGATCTTCCATCTCCACGCAAACAGCCAGGTCAGTGGGCTTCGATAGAAGGGAAAGGCGGAAAAGAAGCCCATGTTTCACAGGTTAGCTCAGCAACCGCTTCATAGGCAAGGTTTCCTCCAAGTAGACAAGATGCTTGAGGACAAGAGCTGAACCCTGGAGGAGCCTGTCTTCTCAGCCTCTACAGCTTAAGCTGCTCTCCTGCTTGTTCTCACCTCACTCTCAAACCTGTAAAACAAGGATGATGAAAATTATCATATCTACTGCAGTTATCCTGAGAATAAAATCAGGTATGTTGTCTTGGTGTTTAATACAGGGTCTGGCATGAAGTCAGAATTTCTTTAAATATAGCTTATTATTTTATATGAAATCCTAGTGCTAAGAAATTATGAGCATACTGTATAAAGGCTAAAAGGGGATTAGTGGAACAGAAAGGGTTAAATAGAGATGGAAGATGAGAGAACAGGGTAGAACATGAGCTAAAGGATGGATGAATAACATTAATGACCTTTCTAAAGAACATGTTATAAAGTTACCTACCACTGTAGGTGCTTTCAGTACAGACACAGATACAACAGTGCCTTCTGAATCCAACAGGGCAATGGCACATATGAACTCAGAGCAATTGTTATAGCACAAGACCCATGAATGCTCAGGGGAGAGCTCCTGGGAGAGGAAGTCTCATCTTCATCAAAGAATATTACACACAGTAGTTTGACTAAACTCCACAGGAAGGTCCCACATCCAACACTATATTGGCAGCACAAATTGGACTTAACTGGTGGGGAAAAGAAAGCAGATTTGGGTGGGTAGAGAAGAGAGTAAATCTGAGAGAGGTAAGGAAAAAGTGAACAGGATCAAACCACAGTACACAAAATCCCAAAGAACTAATTAAAAACTCGTACATTTGTGGTGTTTAGTAACAAAACTAACTTATGACTGTATTGAGGTGATTACATTTGTATTATTTTCAATTAATTTTCTTCCTTGTAATAAAGTTACATACCCATTGCAATACACCTTGGACAGTTTATGATGATGTACAAAATATAGTTTGCCAAGTTCTCTGCTTAAATGAGACATTTACAATCTGAATATTTAACCTAACCATTGTCAGTAAAATGCTTTTTTCATTTCTTCAAATGTAAACAGAAAATCGGTCATAAACTTTAATAAAAGATATAACACACTAGTATCAGGGATATTACAAAATTTTACAGGGAATATGACAGAAAGAAACTTGTGACATTTAAAATATTGAGGGGTTTTCTGATGGTTTGGGCTATGATATGCTGGGTAAAGAATCACTTGAATTTATAAGAACAAGCAGTCATGCCAAAAGTGTCATTTCATTTGTCCAAGCCATACATCATAGTCATTCTCCACTGTTGATTTATGCTTCCACACTTCAGATAGCCAGCCATTTTTCATTTATGATTTGCAAGATTTTGAAAGTTATAAACACTTTAAGAGGAAGAAGTTATCTGGGTGGTCGTGTGAGGGGGAAGAACATACAATTAGAAATGACATAGCAAATGAGGGGAAGAGCATGTGTTGATCTGAAAACAGAAATTATACAAAGAAAACTAACTATACAAAGATATGTTATGATAGGGTTCAAAAATAAACAAACAAATGACATTGCTGCTGCAAAATAATTTGATGAGACCAAATGAAGACTTTTGATTCCACAGACATCATTAATGCTGAAGTCAAGAGCATAGAAAAAATATATATATACAGATACACATATACATTATACATATATATCATATATACATAATTTACATCATATACATATATATCACAAACACATGCATGCACATGTACACACACACACACACACACACACACACACACACACACACACATATATATATATATTTGATGTTTCTGATCATATGTCCATATCACACTTTGAAGACTTAGAAAAAGGCAGCCTACCAGTGAAGAAAGTCAGGCAAGAGCTAGAAAGAATCTGAACTCTTCTCTTGCTTGAGACAATGAACACATAAGTCAAATGAGACCAGAAAACCAGAGCAATCTTTTTCCACAATTAATATTTTGGATACATAAATCACGTATCACCCCTAACCTAGTGTCAGAAGAGTATAAACGTTTGAGAGGCACAAGAGAGCTCTTCAGCCAAAACAGGTGCATCGGAAAGGAGAGAGAGAAAAAGTATTGACAGACCGACAGAGAACAACCATAAAGGAATCTTAAGAGAAGGTAGCCCAGCCACTTGCAGTGAAAACCACAAGGCATGATGGGAAAGGGCTTTTCAGAGTAGGACTGAAAAGAATGAGTGTCCGGGCTGGAGAGAAGCGGTATTCTATCCAAAATGGCAGGTCTTTGGGAACTCTCCTGTCTATCTCCACTCCTCACCCTTTCCAAATAGAAGTCATTGTTGTTGGGGGCGGGGAAGGGAGTATAATTAGAGTTGCTGGTTTTAATTCACAGTGCTTTGAATTATACACAAATACAGCAAATGAGAAACCAATGGGTGCTTAGGAGATGAAAACAGAGAATGTGCAGAAGAAAACTAAGGAAGAGGGGGCTGGGTGGATCATTTGAAACCTGTGGGACCAGTAGGAGAGGGGAAAGGAACAAACTTCAAGGGGAAAGGATGACCTATGGACCCTTGAAACATTTCCAAACACAAAACATATGGACGCGGAAATAAATAATAGCAATTCGTATAGCTGAAATGAACAGAGTTCCCCCCATTTCCTGTGGAAAATTGGAGCCTACTCAAAACCCCGGTTGCAAATGCATTTGTTTTTCCTTACGAACGTTCAGCTGCAAGATGCTAATGGTAAATAATCTTGACATTTTAATTTGCAGTCTTAGCTCAGCTCCAGAAGAGTTTCCCCCGTTCTAATTTTAAAATTCTACATTCTGAGAATTAGGATCCTGGAGGTGAATGAGGCCAGCCCTTATCTGATTCATAGAAACCATCTCTCCAGAGGAGCTGCTCCTGCCTATGGGAATCAATTAAGCAACGTGGTCCACATACTCTGTATCCCCAGCGGGGTGATATCCTGGGTAAGTGGCCAAGGTCTCTGATTGAGAAATGTAGATTTCAAAACTCAGCTCTCTGGGCGCTGTAATGAGCCATCTCATGGGATCTCGCAGCTCCTCTAACACTAATAATCGTCCCTACCATTCAGATAGCTCTCAAGAGTTGGCACATCAGTGCTCATCTGCGTATTAGCATCTCCTATAATTCTCACTATAGACATTACCAATATTGTGTCTCCAACTCTGCAAACCAAAATATGAGCCTCACTGGGAAAAAAAACATATGGGACATGCTTAAAATCACATAGCGAGTAAGGTCTTCTAATTCCAATCCTCCTCTGCAAAAACACAAAAACATTTGAGAAGGCAGCTTATACTGTAAAGGGTTACATTGTATAACATCAAAGAAATTACCAGAAGATAGCTAAAATAGACTAATTACAGCATGTATTGGTGATTAATCTGATTGAATTATGTTTGGTATTCACCATTTATATATGTAAAAACATATGTATAAGCCCTGTATACATTCACAGTGGATATACTTTGTTTTGTTTATCACCACAAATATGCTCTTGAAACCAGTATTTTAGGAAAAAAAACTTTGGAAGAGATTTTAGAACTTAAGATATCATGAATATGAGAGAGGTGTACATGTTTCAATTAGACAAAAATCGGAACTTTTGAGCTTGCAGTAGTACACACCCTTGTAGTTGAGATCAGTTGGTATGTCACTGGCCTCCTTGCTATGACAAAAACACATGACAAAAGGACATTAAGAATGAAGGGGCATACATAAAATCTTTCAAGAAATCAGTTTGAAATTAAGTGTCAATATTTACACAGTGGGAATATCATGACTCCCAGACACCGTTGCTCCATCCACTTGTTTGCCCTGTCCCAGGAAAAAAGATCAGGAAAAAAAAAAAAAAACTTTTCTGAAATGGTACTTTATAAAATTTCGAAAGCACCTCTCTGAACTTCAACTCAACAGAAAAAAAAAAAAAAATCACTAGTCTGGTTCGCTTGGGACCTAGAAATCTTGAAATCTGGAGCAAAGGCTTTCAGCCACTGATTTGAACCTAATGATGCAATGGAACATTTTCACTGAAGTATTTCAGGGCTGCATTTCTGAGTAGAAGGTAAAAAATAAATAGGACCCCGTGGTATGCGTTGCTTCACTGAGAACTTCAGGGAAGGCAAATTTCATACCCTCTGGGGAATGAATGTCCATTTAGGAGTTCAACACAGCATCCCCAGAGAACAAAGCCATTCCAGGACTAACTTCAAAGGGGCTCATATAAGCAGAACTTGCCAAGCGGTATGTCACGAACACTCCAAATCAGTAGGTAACTTTAGTCAATTATACCAATATCACTAGCTAAGCACTAAAACTGAAAATAATCCAATTTGGGGATTTCTATTGTTCTTTCTCTTACAAACAGGGGAAAATTACATTATTATCTGTGGTGTTGACTACTGAGATGACAGTCTTAGAAGTTCTGGGTGAGGCTTAAATCAAGTACATTTAACATGAACCAAAGTGGGGACCTGGAGCAGGGGTGATGGGGGTTCACATGAACTGATCCTGATTCACTTCAGATTGCTTGCTTTAGTGTTTAATTAATGACCTTGGGACAGATATTGAAAAATAGCAATGTCTCCAACTCCCTTAACAGTGTCAAATCCAGGACTTTCCAGTCTCCACCTTCAAGGTTCTGTTTAAACTCTAGTTCCATGAATTACAACGGAGCAAGGTTTTTGTTACAGGGGTTAAGATGTGGTTTTCCACCCCCAGTGACTAAGTGTGCTGTGAAACAAAGAAGCAAATATAAGAATGTGGTGTGGGGACAGGTCAGAACCTAATAACTGGGCAAGCTTGTCACAGCCACAATGCAAACCGGATCATCTGAAGCTGTGCTAACATTCCCTGTAATAAGCACCCAGGAACAACAAACTTAAAAGAAGAGACCCCTCCTCCCCCCCCAGAGAACTTGGCATCGGCATGAAAATTAAAGGACAGAAAAAAAGGATAATGCTACCGGTTTAAAAAAAATTACCCATTGCCTTCACTTTTGTATTCTATGAAAGGTTTTTAATGTCATTTTCTCAAAAGCATGCCTAATCCATTTCCAACCTGAAAAAAAAATACACTTTACATGGGAAGGAGGTAAAATATTTGCTAAATTACAAAACCCCCATGGGAAAACCGGCTCCTTCTAGCCGGCTGCCTGCCCCCTTCCACCTTCCAACCACCAGCTTCGTTTGAGTCAAGAGTGCTAACTGTTGTCCCACAGAAGAAAATGAATTACTAAATGATACATAAAGAGTCTGTGTTGTTTTGCAGTGCTAAAGGTATAAAAGCATAACTACCCAAATTGTTACAGTACATTCAAGGGAAGCTTTTACACTTGAAATGAAATTAGGCGGTGTGGCTGGCACGATCACTTACTTCTAAAACCCTAGGAAGTATTCCCACTTCGAAAATCTTACTGAAATGTTTTTTCTTTCTTTCTTGTTTTCTATTAGCTTCTTCACCTTCTTTTCTTCCAAGCTCAATTTCAAATTTAAGTATTAAATTAAGTATTAATTTTATAAATTAAGTATTAATTTTTTTTAATATTAAGTATTAAGAATTGCCCTTTTTAACTGATTTTTTTTACTAATACTAAGACATTATTACTATTTAAAAATATCTTATGGCAAATAAGAGTATTTCTACTGTGGCTTAAATACTATTGATTTTTCTGGATATGGCTATTGTGGATAAACATATTGGAGCTACAGATAATTCAACTTCACAATAACGTGTAAACAAAACATGCTGCAGAGTATCCCCGAACTGCCTGTTAAAGAACCTGACAGATATCAGTGTCCTATGCATTAAGAACTAAGACACCAAGCTCCCCAGTGAGCTTGACTGTTTGTTTCTTGTTATCAAAAGACACACTGAAGACGGGGCTGGGGTGGCATAACATGCTGGGTTTGGAGAGAGGTGACCTGAAACCAAACTTAGTTTTACCACCTAATAGTTTTGAAAGCAAGAACCCAGAGCAAGTTTTCTGTATGTTTTTCATACCTGAACTTCTTTTTCTAAAGTAGAAATGACTATGATATCTTGTCATGATGATGTTTATGGAAACGTGGTGATGCCTTCCTCATAGAACAAATCCTGGAGTCAAGAAAACCTTGGACAAATGTTAGGGAGTCTGACTAGAGTCAGAAACCAGAAGCTCTTCCTCTCTTGTGCCTCTCACCAAAACTCACTTGGAGTTGAGGACAACAGTGAAAGATTGTGATGGACATGCAAAGATAGGATGTATGTGTGACTGAGGGTTGAGTAAGCAGGGAGGCAGACACTGGCAGACACCCAGTGTCAACAGGGGCTTGGATTGACCGGGCCACTACGGGAATGGAGATAGGCAGATGGAGCCTAAAGATTCCAGAAACTCAACGGATGAACACTGTTGAGTCATCCTCTTCCTGCAGCTCATGCAGTCAGTCTTCAGATAGTTCAAAGGTCAGCCAGCTGTAGAAAAGCCTACATTGTTATGGAGCCAACTACCAGGTTCCCCCAAACCCACCCTGGTTTCTAGAAACAATAGTACTTACTTGTCGAAGGATATGGGAGTGTGAGGTCAACCTAGGTCCCTGCAGTTCTTAGGTAATGCTATTTGGGATGGGATAAGCATCATTTTTAAAGTATTTTCCTTAACGAATGTCAAGATGCTAGAGGCAAGATGGGAGGGGGTTTTGGTACTCGCTGTATTCACAAAGAAAATAATCACAGCAAGTAGCATGAAATATGAGTATTTGCTTAAAATGGAAGATGAGAAACTACTGCTTTATTTTCTAAAGTCTGTCAATACTTTAATTATTGGATTGTTAAACAGCAGATAAAAATGCAAATGTGATAGAAATGGGAAGAAAGCAACATGTGGTAAAGATGAAAAGAACGTAACAGAGTATCTGCTAAAATTCTTGTTTTGATTTCTGTCTTAGGCAAGGTGTCTATTGCTCTGTTGAAATACCATGACCAAAGCAACTTGAGGAAGAAAGGGTTTGTTTTGCTTACAGTTCTGCATCACTGTTCATCACTGAAAGATGTCAGGGCAGAAACTCAGACAGGGCAGAAATCAGGAGGCGGAAGCTGAAGCAGAGGCCATGGAGGCACGCTGCTTACTGCCTTGCTCCTCACGGCTTCCTCAGTTTGCTTTCTTATGAAACCCAAGACCATTAACCCAGGAGTGGCATTACCCACAATGTGAGAATCTTGACTAACACAATCAACCAAAAATCTACCACTTGAAGCGCACTGCTGATGGTCACGATAAATTCCCTCCCTCGACTGACATTCAGCTATGGTCCCTTTGTCACTATCATTTTGAAACAGAATTTTACCTTTGCCCATCACTAAAATCGCAGAGCAGTCTGGTGACTTAAATTCATTTATTCATTATATTACTGTCTATCACTAATATTCATTATATTAATATCTACCACTGTGACAAAATACCTTTAAAGAATAATGTAAGTATAGAGAGGTGTTGGACAAATTTGCAGCAGCAGTCAGGTGTCTGGGTTGCGGGGAAGTCCTCCACGCTGGCCATATGACAGCGGCGGGTCCCAATAACACGAGAAAGTCCTGTTCCAAAGCTTTATTGTTCATGGCTAATGTAGATGGTGTGTGCTCTCCCCCCCCCCCCAAAAAAAAGCCAGGGGGAGCTGGATTAAATAGGAAGGGGAAAAGAGGAGGAACTGGGGAGGAATAATTTAATTGAGCTATGCCCACTGGCCTTTAGATAACTCATGAATATGAAAATCTCTCAAGGCTGAAGCCTGTAAGTCATGCCTTCTACCTGTAGCTGTAGATAATGACACAAAACATCTCGGGAGGAGTTACTCTGAGCCAAACGTGTCTGCGTCTGCAAGGCGCTGGTTAATGGGGATGTGGGCCGCATGGAGGAGTCTGGAATCAGGGGCCATGGGGAGATACAGGCTGCCCCCCACAGGCCATGTCTCTCACAAGCCATGGTCACCTGTTGTGTCTCGGGCTATCTCAAACCCAGCGTCTACCAGGGAGACCAAATCATCCCTTCACGACCCTACAACGAGGTTCTTTTACTAATGATTTTAGGTGTTTCCGTATTGTGAGCCCTTTCTCTGTTTCTAGGCTGAGAAAGAACTTCACCGGAGCAAAGTTGTTCATGTCATGGTAAGATGAGGAGCCAAGAACAAAATATATCCTCCAAGGGCACGCTCTCTCCAGGGGTCCAAGGGCACACTCTCCCCAGGGATCCAAGGGCGTGCTCTCCCCAGGGGTCCAAGGGCTCACTCTCCCAGGGGTCCATTTCCTTCTATGATATGCTATCTCTCACACTTCTACCACGTCCCAACAACCCATCAAATTATAAAGTTATGCATGAATCCGTCTATTGAGGAAACCAGAACCCTTATGATCACTGGATCATAAGGAAGTGACTGCACTTCCCCCAAAGCCCTGACTCTAGCCATTTCCATCATTGAGTGTCATGCTCGGTGCATGAGCCTTTGGGGGAACATTTCAACTGTAAAACCAGACATGCACTTCCTGTGCCAACTGAAACAAAAGTCTGAGAAAGCCAGTGGTTACAAGAGCGGCAGATGGGGTTATACTGTTTGCAGATGCATTCAAAGGAAGAGTCTATGGTTTCACATTCTCTATTTTTCATAATAATACAGTTTTAGGGAAGATCATTTCAGATGATTAGCTCCAGCAGAGTCCACTCACTTGGACTATGCTCTGTTCTGTACTCTCTCCTACACTGTAATAGCCAACCTGCTCAGTCTTCCCGTGGTGTTCGATGGCACGCCTGCTGATCTTACAGCTTTCCATGGAAAATGTGTCTACAGACAAGAAAAGATACCAGAGGGAAAGATTAGTAATTGGGTGCTATTCAATAACAGAGAGCATGGCCAAGAGTTAGACTCCTCTGCGTAAACTTAACATAATTGTGAGTACATTTATAATTAAGCAATTTATATAAAATAATCTCCCTTTGTTTAACCTCACCATGATCTTGCAGAAGAGATCCTGAAAAGACAAACAGGAAACAGAGTGATCCAGAGACAGCCTTTCTAACAGAGCAATCTTTATTTGCAAATAAGCTACGATCATAAGATACAGTGAGAAACAGAGGGAGGCCCATCTGCCTTCAACAACTGTGTAACAGTTGCCACTCAGCAGCTCCAAGGGATCTTGAAAGACAAACCTACTCTCTCCAGCCTGAACTTCTGAAGAAAAGTTACACAAACGTTACCTAGAATAGTTCTCAGCTGACCTCTTCCAGACTCTTGCCCCAGGTTTGAATTTGTCTTTCTATCTAGTTCAGTCCTCAGCTGTTTATTCACCCTGGAACTTGAAGCTAAGGAATAAATAAAATCTTTCCTCTATGAAAGGTTTAATGATTTCACCCTGCACTAATTCCAGTAGAGTGTGTGAAGTTAGATTTTGCGGCATGCCTCTTGAATGCACTATGACTGTCCAGTGTTACATGCATGCAAACAGTGACAGTTCCTGTTCTCAAAGTGAAGGCAACTTCATCAGAGAGCATTCTCAAAGATGAACAGAATGGGCTTGGGTGATCTGTCTGCCAATAACACATGGCTACAGATTTCATGACCTGGAGGCTCTTGAAACACCCAAAGAGGCCAAATGGTGTTCATCAGGCCCCCTCGTTTATTTCCTCAGCCGCTATTTCAGCTAACAGATCTTTCAAGATCCCTAAGAGCTGCAGAATAAACATCCTTATTTCCTACAGTAAATGGCAAAACAGCATAAAATGGCCAGAGGTAATGCCCAAAAGGAGAGGACACAGAATGTAATTCTTCTTGGGAGAAGATATCACACTTGAAGTGCATATAAGCACACTTTTCTTACAAACAAGTAGACCTGCATTTGAAAGTCAAAACTCTTTTTAGCTTTGCTCTTCCTTTGGTCTCCTCTAGAGGCGCTCTATTCTCTCATTTTAAAGGACCCCTCCCTTCATTGACTAGCTTGTCATCAATTCTCATACTTCGAGAAAGAAATCTTGAGCAACCTACTGACCCCCACTCACTCCTATGGAAGCCTTTTGAGTACCAGGGCAGACACAGAAACAGGCTGTCTAGCGGATACCCCCCTGATCCTCTTTTACAAACCAGAATGAAAGGAGCTTTAAGAAACTCTTCTGAGACAGAGCTAGAATGAGACATAAGCACATTTCATATTCAAGTGAGCTGAGCCAATAGTCTGTGCTTCCAGGGTTCACAGGAGGGAGCCAGAAGGCCTGATCTAAGGAGGGCAGCATGACTGATCTCTACCCCAAGCTGCCACCCTGCAGAACCTGCCAGCAAATCTGAAATCCCCTTAAAAGACAATTCTTCAGGGTAAGACAGTACTTATTCCTAAATATCGTCTATTTTAGAATTAATCCAAATGTTAGGAAAGGTAAAATTATAATGCATACCTTATTTCTAAAACCATCTTTTTAAAGCTGTCTGGGGTTTGCTTTTTGGTTTTCCTTAGTGTAAATAAATCATTGTATCGTTCTGAGTGGTGCTGACCTCACTTCTCCAAACAGTGGTCACTAGGCACTACCCTAGACAGTTATGCACATTCATTCACTGTTGAACAAACATTTATGGAGATGTACTTGGTGCCTAACATAGCAGTACACAAAGCAGGCAACATGTCCACCCACCTGGAGTAGAGTATACCAAAGAGGCAGAAATTAAAGACAATAAGGAAATAAATAGTTACCAGGTGGCAACGACTATAAAGTATAGCAACTTTACATAAGTTAACAATGGCGTTCAAATAAACACAAAGACATTAGATGAAATGGCCTTTCTAGAAGGAGAGTCAGGTACAGAATTCATTGACATTTTCTGTTTAAAAACCAACCAAACAAGCAATGAAAGCGCCAGCCCTATAGCTAGAGGAGAGTGGGCAAGAAAACAAGCACTAAGTTCAAGTCACTGACACAGACATAAAGGGACTTGAGGGTGCTGGTATAGGGACCCTAGGGCGAGCTCTGCATGATGGAGCCTTGAATCTGCAGAAGCAGGCATGGTTCAACTTATGTCGGAAAAGCAACACTGCCTTCTTTGATAAGAAAAGATAAGGGTAGAATCAGGGAGTTTACCAGGGAGACTGAGGAAATAATTTTGAGAGGGCAACTAAACTGTAGCAACAACTTGTACAGGGTAGTTGCAAAGAGACAGGGAGTAGTGGCTTTTGCTGGAGATGCTGAGAAGATGGAAGGGATCGGTAGACAAGAGAAAACAAAGTTCAGAGTCCAGCATAGTAGATGCTCTGTATGTGTTAGCTTCTTGAATGGGCCCTAGAAATGCATTCATTTTGACTGTATTATTTTGATAAGACTTGTTTTTTGGTTTCTGTGGGGTTTTGTGCTATTTTGGGGGGTTTGGGTTTTTTGTTTTTTTGTTTTTTGGGTTTTGTTTTGTTTTGTTTTTTGTTTAAAGAGATCCTCTGATTTTGTTTGTGATTTGTGCCATGAGCAACACTAATATATAGCTGGAAGCAGAAATTAGAAGTTGTACTGTGCACTCATTGGATAGTAAATGAATGCTGAACCCATTAAAAGACAATTTAAAACCTGATCTGCACCCAAGACATTCAATTTTCAGAGGACTCAGTCCTCTCCATTCCTTGCTTAAGGGTGTGGTCACTTCAGCTCGTGCATGGTTTCCACCAAAGACTGACTCGTTGGGTCACAGCAAATTGCTGTGATGGATCATGAAAAAGACAGGGTGTTCTCCATGGCTTGACTGGCCGCTGGTTTCCTCTTTGCTTCTTTGCTGGCTTGACATTATGTTTTATTAGGAAGCATCCTGTAGGTTAAAGTGTTTTCCAACATATTTCATCTGATCCCAAAACTACCCAAAAAGATAAGGACGTGTTATAAAGACCATTTTATAGAGTAGAAAAGAGATATGTTTGATGACTCGATGAAAGTCATTTGGCAAAGAATACAGAATGCTCTCAAGAGACGAGACTTTTTAACCTCTCCCTTAGTGACCTTTCTCCTAGTGCATTTCTTGAAGCTACAGTAGAAGAGACAAAAGCCAAACACCCTTTCCACACAGCATATGTAACTCCACACTGTGGCCCTCCACAACCCCAATACTGTGTCACTTTCTGGCTTCTCAAGCTTGCTCCCCTTTATGTTTCTTCATAGACATTTTAGTATTTCAAAGAATGTGACTTTTTAGAGACTCTGGTCACACTCCACAGCATGTAGAAGCCATGGATATATTTCAAATGTCAAAACAGAGACACTCATCGCCGTTAAGTCCCACCAGAATAATGAAGCTGAATGAGAAGAGGGCCAAAGAGACAGCTAGGCCAACTTTGCCCAAACCCTCCACCTACAGGAAGTTATTTCCTATCCCTGACTCAGGGAAAAAGTCCTTAAGCTTAGTCTGGGCCAACAGAAGAGAGAGGAAAAGGTGACAGATATGAAAATGATTTCCAGAAAACGGGGTCATTTCTCGGACAGGCGGGTCATAGCCCAGCTCCTGTGTCTTTACCATTGCTTTTATATTATTCCACAGTTCGAGCTCCTCCTTCTCACTCTGTAGAGAGGCTCCAGTAACACGTTTAACCCCTTATTCTCAGCACTCTCTAGATGACTGCTTTGGTCTGAATATTTCTCTCCCCTCAGTTCCCATATTAAAAATCTCGCTCCCAAGGTGCTGGGGTTCACTGCTGTGGCCTTGGAAGTGAAGAGAACATTCATGATGCTAGTGCTCTAGGAAGGGATGCCTCTGGGAGCCCCCCTCCCCCCACCATGTGAGAATGCACCCATCTATAAAACAGAATACTCACATTTGTCAGACATTGAGTCTGCCAGTGGCCAGATTTTAGAGTTCCCATCTTTTATAACTTATGAAAAGTTGGTCATCATAAGCTACCACGTTTGTCGCACATTGTAACATAAGTCCAAGGAGACGAGGACAGTGGCCCTCTTGCTCTGTTGACCTCTTTCTGAAACCTCCAGGCCTGTGGCCTTTGAGACACATCCTGATCTGGTTCCTCCCTGACCATCCTCTTTCTATTCTTTTTTTTTCTTTTTGATCTACTTATAGAATCTTCTTATCCTTATCCTGTGTCTCTGTTTAGCTCTTTCCCCCTCCCACGGTGACTGCAATAACAAAGAGATTTAAAACCCAGGAGTCATCTCCCACAGCCCTATCTGAGAGATAAGCCACTTGCTCTTACTTGCAAATGTGTTTCCAGGGTTTATCTCAGAAAACAACTGGAACAGGCAAGGGTCAGCAGGAATTGGCGTGGAGTAGAAGCATGCATATTTTCATGCTTAATGAGGCTGTCTAAGGAATCAGTGAAAACTCACCAATTCATTGCCAGAGTCTTCCCCAAGGACAGAGCAAATACTGAAAGTTTTTAACTCTATCACTGATGAACCAAATATGAACGGCTCATATTTGAATTGATTGTCTAATAACCAGACTAGCTGATCGGTCAAAAGCTAGATTGATACATAATTAAGAGCATGTTTTGCCTGTTGTTGCTCTGTGAAGATCAGCATGTTTGTCTGACAGAAGGGTGATATAATTAATGAATCCCTAAAAAATGAAATTAAGAACCATGAAAGCTCCCTTCTTGCTATCTCATCACCTCCCGCGGCCACAGCAGTGAACACCAACACCTTTGGAGTGAAAATTTTAATATGTAAACTGTGAAGAGAAAAATATTCAGAACAAAGCAAGGTATCCCACCCACATCAACAGTACAACCCCCAGAACTGTATCCCCTGGCCAGGAAAAATGTTTCACTGATTTGACAAAAGTAGAGCTAAAATTCTTGCTTTCTCAAGAAACTATTCATTGAAAGTTAATGAGTAGTCCTTAGTGGAGGGGTTGCTTTATTATTCATTGAGACAGCAAGCTAAACTAATGGTATGAGTTACTTTTCCATTACTGTGATAAAACACCCATAACCAAGGCAACTTATGGAAGAGTTTATCTGGGCTTAGGCTCCAGAGGGATAAGCATCCACCATGGCAGGGGACATGCCATCAAGTGGCAGGTATGGCAGAGAGAGCAGGAAGCTGAGGGCTCACATCTTGAACCACAAGCACAAGGCAGATAGAGTGAGCTGGGAGGCGGCAGGTGGCATGAGTCTTTAAACTCCAAAAGCCTGTTTCCAAGGGGCATACTTCCTCCACTGGCTAAATCTATCCAAAGAGTGCCCCCAACTGAGTACCAAGTATTCAAATGTTGGACAAAAGGGGTGTTGGTATCATTCAAACTACCACACTAACTGAAATACAAGAAATGTAAACTAGAAATACTTTCTCTAAACAAGAAATCGAGAGTGATGGTTAAACATGTTCTCAAATGATCATACTATTCAGATAAAACACTCTCTTTCAGTTTCTTAGATGTCAGTACAGAAGGATTACTTTTAATGCCAGGGAGGAAGGAGAGAGATTGAATGATAAAGGGGCATTTGATGTGCATTGACTTCCTCATTCATTCATTCATTCATTCATTCATTCATTTGCTGGACAATTAACTTGCTCACAAAGCACAAGATGTGGGAGAAATGACAGTGACAAACCATATGGTTTGAGCCAGTGCCTGTGTCTCAGCAGGAAAGCATAGAAAAGTGGGGAAAAAAATGAAAATACTGCAATGGGAGCTGTTACTTGGCCATATCTGAGAAGCCTAGCATCCTCCTATGTCCCAAGACTTGCTAGGGCTTTGTTTATCCTAGGGAGAAATCCCTAGAATATGACTATGGTGTTTTCACCACTTACAAAAACAACAAAATAAGATCCAGTTATTAGCTGAAGACAATAGTGTTTGAGTTACCAGGAACCTGTCTCTACAGAAAGGGAAAAACCCTGGGATATCTGAACACATGCTGATAATTCTGCTGGCTATGGATGTGGCTTCAGTCTAAACACTTGGTAATGTATAAGATGTGATAATCCTCTTTACAAAAGCCAGACAAACATATGTATCCATATTGAATCCCTAAGCTTCGTGATTGACAAGCCCTAATGTAGGGCATTTAAGACCACTGAAGTGGATCCAGAGTTGTGGTTACGCATAAGAAATGGTAACTCTCCAATGATATCACAGAAACAGAAGTATCACATCCATAACTCCTGATTCATTCACCTCAATCATCAAAAACAAACTCACTGATAAATAATTTTAAATGGACTGAGTTGGCCTCTGCACAAAGGAGAAATCCCTAATAAAACCATTAGGGCACATTTCTTTAAAAAATAAATCCTCTAAGATTCTATAATTTTTGTGTGGTGATTTTGTTTTATAAAATTCATCTTTTCCTATAGCCTAGATAAGTTTCAAAAAATTAAATGTGCTTAGTCCATTGCTATGGCTCCCTGGAGGTATTTACATGCAGGCCTGAATAACTGAGTTTCCAAGGTGGCAAGAGAGAATGTACTGAGCTCCACACAGGGACTATATAACATTGATGTCCTGCACTTACTTATTCATAAACAAACATATACAAAAATGAATAAAATAAAACAAATGTGTTGATTAGTTTATTGATAGGCTTATTTTCTCACTTTTTCATTCACTTGGCAAAAATTTTATCATGATGTGCTAGGCATTATATTTATGAAGGCAGGCTAAAAACCATAGTCCCTGCCTTCAAGAGTAATTGTCTCCCAGGGTTTTACCAGGTGGCCCCAGTAGAAATGGGTCTTAAGGAAGACAATATTGCTCATCTTGGCCATGAGTATACCAGACAAGATAACAGATAAGTAAGAATGCCCAGGAGCTTATGGGAAGAACAATTAAGAAATTCTCATGTGCAGGGCTTAGTTAAATTACACCTTAATTTTTGCTTTTTTTTCTAGCATTATATCACACACACACACACAGAGAGAGAGAGAGAGAGAGAGAGAGAGAGAGAGAGAGAGAGAGAGAGAGCCTTTTTATTGTTTGGCAGTTTCATACATCTGTACAATAATTGCTAGTCCTTTCTAGCTCTATTCTGCTTCCTCATGCCCCTCCCTCTCTACTGGCACCCTTCTTTTTAACAGTCTCTATGTGGGCTACTGAGTTTAGTTAGAGTTACTTGGCCTAGTGTAGGTTGGAAGCAATTCAATGGAACATAGGTGACTATCAACTATTGGCAGCTATGCTACAGAAGAAAGTGACACTCCCTCCCAAACCAGCTTTAAACTGAGTGTGTTGGGTTTTGAGGAAAGGTTTAAAAACAGGAAACACTAAATGTGGAATCTAAGCAATCTGCTAAAGTCTTCCTAGAGGCCTTATTTCTGAGCTGTGTCCCAAGGCTGGTGTGAGAACAGTCTTGTCTTTTCAGGAAGGAAAATCCAACTGTGAATACATCCTGAAAGCAGGTATATAGAAAGAGCCATAAGGAGAGTATATAGTTATTCTGCTGCACAGATATCCCAGAATCACCACAAAAGAGGCATTGATGCATGAACACAAAATGTGACTTCCGTTACAACAAAGAGAGACAGCATTTATTCTCTGTCATGAGATAAAGAGCATGTTCTCAGCACCTTCTGTGCTGATACCAATGTCCTTAGCAAGAATGGTCTGATGGAGTTTTCTTCTTATCCTAGGACTGATGTCGAAAAGGTGAAGGATGTGACAGAAATGACCTGAACTCAGGACAAGGGGAGATGGACTTGGGGTTAAGGTCAATGCTCAATCAACCATTTGGCTTTAGAGCTAGTCTTGCATGAAATTTTCCTAAATGAGCTGTAGAACAGAAGGGAAATGAACCCTGAGTCACCTTGAAGCAGACCCAAGACACCTCAAGTGAGTGCCACCGATCTTCCAACTTGGAGAGACCAGCAGCCAAGAAATCTCATAGATCTGGTGAAAATTGTACAGAGCTAGTGGCTTTACTTTTAAAAGTGCAGAAAAATTCCCTACCACTGCCCCCATCCTGTGTGACTAGGATACATTCTGCCTCATTGGCTGGGAAAACAGAGGGTTTTTCATCCATGGCAACTATTTTATTATTATTATTAGTTAATATTAATTTGTTTTCAGACCTAATTGTATACTTTGGTAAATTTTGAAACACATATGATTTTATATAAACACTACTCTAGAAGAATGAACAGAATATTCTCCAGTCCTTCATACCCTGAGACCTCTCTCCATTGTCCTTCCCACTCAATTCCCACCCAGAGTACGGAGTTCTACATGCACAGAAAGTGTAAATCTATATAACCTCATGACATTAAGTAATACAACACGTACTTTCTGAAGCTAGCTCCGCTCTTCCTCGTACTTCTTATTTCCATTGGTGTTCCAGGGAAGGTTCACGCTTTGTTCCCTTTGTGTGACTATATTCCACTCTAGGACTCGCCACAGTGCTTTGCACATCCTTCTGGGTTGTTTCTAGCTCTACACTGGTAATAATAAAATTGCTATAAATACACTTAACTAATTTTTATGAGGGACAAGGGTGTTAATTTCTTTCGGGTCAGTATTGGAAAGGATTGAGAGAAGGAGCAGGATGATGTTAACAAAACCACTTATAAAAGTCGAAGCGATTTTCCCCCCTTTGGAAGCTGTAGCATTTAGCCTTTAATTAATGATAGATGACAATGGGAGTTGCTTCACAGTGTCAGCAAAACTTGCTGTCAATCATCCTTTAAATTGTATCCATCCTGGGAGACACTATAGCTTCTCACTGAGGTATTTACAGTTTCCGAAGAACTAATTGAACTCAAGAGTTTTCATGTTTATTTCTATTCTATTCATTTTCATTGTAAAGTGTCCATTAAAATTGTTCATCCAATTTTAAACTGTCTTTTTATTATTGGCTCATATGGATATTGTATGGTTTAGTCTCTGTTCTGAATATAACACTTGTCCTTTAGACGTTTTGTAAATGGCCCCTTCCACCCTCGGCTTGCCTATTTAATTTTCAATGGATCTCCTGTTTAATATATGAGACGGTTTACTTAATACTTTTACATTCAATGTCCCACTATCTTATACTCTGTCTTAAGAATATTTCGTTATTGAGATCCTTGAAACATTTGTCACACATCAATTACAGAACTCATGAGACAATTGCTGATCTTAGTTTGTTCCATTAACCCACTTATCTAGCTATAATCTTACCGCCCTGTTTGCTTCAGGACCGTGGTAGAGCTTGAAGTCAGGTAAGCTAAACTGTCTAACTTTGCTCTCTTCTAGGTGCCTTACACCTTTTCCATAAATGTTAGAATTAAGTTCTTAATTTTCTATCAACAATCCTGATTTTTAATCAATACTATATTCGATTGTTGGAGACAGACCTATTAAATGCCATCATTGGATGAGCCAATTTTCCTTACAAAAGTCGTATCTTATTTACTTATCAAAAAAGGAGATTAAAAAGAAATAGAGGATGAGAGAGAGAGAGTCTTACCATCTTTCTCTGTGTCTCTCTGTCTCTCTCTCTCTCTCTCTGTCTGTTTCTGTGTCTGTCTCTCTCTGTCTCTCTCTCTTTCACACTCTCTCGAACTCTCTCAAACTCTCGAACTCTGTACAATAGCCATCCAATGGACCCTCAGTATCCGTGGGAATTGATTCCAATCTCAACATCTTTCTACATAACTGGGATTATATTTATGAGTGTGAATAACATGTGTGCAACCTGCAATTTCCTTTAAATCTTCTCCAGATCACTTGTCATTCCAAATACAATCTGCATCTGGCAAACAGCTGTGCTGTATTATTTAGCAGATAATGACAAAGGCTGAACATGCTCGTCACAGATGCAATTTCTTCATCAAATGCTTTTGATCCACAATTAGTTAAATCCATGGACACAGACGCATGGACACAGAACCGCAAATGCACACACATGTCGCTTTTATATATTTAATCTCTTTTTAAAACAGTACTACAAATAAACAAATTTTACTCTAATCCTTGGTTTATCTGTATCCCACAAATGTTGTTGTTGTTTCTTTGTGTGCTCACTTTCTTGTTTCTTTTGTTTGTTTGCTTGTTTGTTTGAGACAGGGTTGCTCTGTGTAGCGTTGTCTGTCCAGAAACTCAGACTGTAGATCCGACCACCCCTGACTCTCAAGTGCTGGAACGAGAGGGGAGCGTCAACACTACACCACACCTGTTTAGTTATATATTTATAAAATCATATTCAAATTTCCCTTCTGATTCTTATTTGACCCATTGACAAGTATGTTACTTAGTTCCCAAGCACTTTTCTATGCATCTCTGGCTCCTTGATTTCTTTTCTTTTCGCTTAATGATTTTGATTTTTTTAATTCAAGTATAATTATGTCATTTCCTACCTTTTTTCCTTTTAACCCCTACTGTGTGCCTCCTTACTTCCTTGAAAATTCATGGTCCGTTTTTATTATTTTTGTTTTATTTATGTGTGTGTGAAAAGTGAGGAGAGATCAGGGCTAAGCTCTCTTGTTAATTTATAGCTCAGCATATGAATGCGGCTAAATATTCTGTGAAATGCTGAAAAGAGGGTTTCTCAATATGTCCTTAATAAGTGCTGATTTAAGCTCAATGGTTTTGTTCAAATCATATAAGCACACGTGGGTTGTGTTGTTTATATAACCATCATCATGTGCCAGTATACATGTTGTAAATTTAAAATTCATTAGTATTTTGCTTCAGTTATTTGTCTTTTAAACAGAGTAACAGATGTAGAACTTTTTCCAGTAAATTTTTTTTCTGGCACTGTAGACATACAACCTATGTAGGTTTGAATTCATGCAGATCTGAATTTCCAGGCAATATCTTTCAATAGCAGTTATAAGCTATTATCTCAGGTAGAGGTAATAAATACACACTTGCTCACTTTAATTGCTCCTGTAACAGAAGGAATCAAAGCTTTGTGGTGCCTGAATTTTGAGGTGTTACTCAGTTCCCATCATGAGCAACACTCACTGCCCACCATAAAACAGATAAGCATGTCTTTGTGGCCATGCTTCTGGTGTTTTAGAGACCACTGCAGTTTGTATGTAGGGAATATTGTTATGCATAGATAGATTTTGATTTTGAATAAAAAAGAACAGAGGCTGAGAGGAAGAAGGAAGGGTGAGAAAGAGACTTGTTTGGACAGGCCTCTTAAGCTGATGCCATCCTTTCCTTGGGACGTGGAGGACAAGACTTTCAGACCCTGCTTAGGCCAATCACATGATGTGTTACATCGCAATGACTCATCAAGCATGCTGTGTGATGGATCAAAGTGGAAGTACTAAAGGTTGTGCAATTGGTTGTGATTAGTACGCACATTAATAACTCAAGAAGACAAGGAAAGGAGTTCACTTGAGGACTAAAAGCAATAGTTTTCTAAAGGAGAGACGGTTTATGCCAGACTTTGCATATCTTGTGTGGAAAACATTTGAGCACCCCAGTTCCCTTCTCTTGGTCCCCTGATTCTATTTAACACTTGTTCCAGAACATTTTACAGCCACTCAACAGCTAGCATTGATTTTTTTTTTTTTTTTTTTGCCTGAGCTGAGAAAATATGATCACACAATGTTCTCTTGCTTAGAGTTTCAAGGAGAAAGTGTAATTATGTTCTTGAAATGTTTCAATTTTATTTGTTCTATAGCCATGGCCACATAGGAAACATTTATTTTTAAGGAGAAAAAAACTTCTCTATTCTTTCTTCCTAATCAAAAAAACATATAGCGTTCCTTAAATGGGTGATTTAAGTAAATAATGATGTATAACTTCTCATAGGGGCTTGACTGATTGGTGTCATCGTTATATAAGTTAGCAGACGTCAGTTAAAGAGCATTGATGCTGTTTAGACAAAGTGGTTGAGGTTCAGAGATGCAGTGCTGTCTTGGGGTTTTTCTTGCTGTGGTAAAACATTACAACCAAAAGCAAGTTGGATCAGAAAGGTTTTATCTAATCTTACAATTCTTCAGTCAGCAGAGGAAGGCAGAAACTCAAGGCAAGAGCGTGGGATCAGGAACTGGAACAGAGGCCATGAAGGAATACTGCTTACTGGCTTGCTTGCTTGCTTGCTTGCTTGCTTGCTTGCTTGCTTGCTTGCTTGCTTATGGCTTGCTCAGCCTGCTTTTTTATATAATGTAAGACAATCTGCTTATGGTTGTCACCACCCACAGTAGGCTGGACCTTCCAATGTCAAGCTTTAATCAAGAAAAGGTTTGGTGAATAGACATTTTCTTAGTTGAGATTCCTCTTCCTAAATAACACTATCTTGTGTCAAGCTGACAAAATACTAACTGATATGACAATGTAAGAGCAGGAGCCCTGTAGCCCCCAGAGTACTGATGCAGGCACCTGCTCCTACACAGATACTAGAGAGTAGCACATTCTTAAACTTGTGTCCTATGTGGATGTATAAATGCTACCCATAATATCAATTACTATAGCCTTAATAGACTGTGAAGGTTCTGTGTTTAAATTTTCAACTTCGGGCAATTAAAAAGAGCAATGAACTGCCGCAGACTTTTAATCCTGATATGGGAAAACTCTTTTTGTTTTTATCTTAAATCTGATGCAAGTTGGGAGAAAAGAAAAATTTCTCAGAGCCAGGAGATGAAAGAGCACAGATAATGCCTTTCTGTTCCCTGTCACACGTTTTTCTTGTTGAGATTTGGTGTCAGCAGAGGACAGTTCCATCCTTGGGGTTGCCTCAACTCTGGCATCATTGTCGACTCTTATGTTTTGTAGATAATCAATCTCAGGAAACCCTATTGCTTCAAGTACATCTAGAATTCTTATGAGGGCCATTGCTGTCATTAGCCCTATACTGTCTTCTCAGCAGATTCCTTCATTAGCCTGTTTCCAATTTTTACTTCTCTATGACCAAGAGTCAACCCAACATCTGGGGCAAGCATTTTAAAACCAGGGTAGATCTGCTCAAAAGTATGCAATGGTTTTGTTTGTTTCTTGTTCATAAAAATGCAAAACCCAATAAATCTCTGGACCTAGATGCATGGCTTATATCAACTGACAGCTAGCTGACCCCCAGTGTCATCCCAGTGGGTGGTGCAGAGTCCAAGCTATGCTTGCATGAACAGAATAGGGTACTTTCTACATTTAGAGGGTGATGGGACTTTATGAGGCCAAAAACTCCTCCTCTCTTCTATGTGAATGCCTTCTTATTGATGAATAATAAAAAATTCAGCAAGACCACATAACTTTAATTTTCATTAGACAACAAAAACATATATTACTGGACATTTCTGTATTTAAAAGTATGTGAATTTCTCTTCTTGCCAATGCACTTGAGCAGATAAGAGGCAGTAAAGAGAGAAGAAAGTACAATAAAAATCTTACACAGTAAAGACTGCAAACTTTAGCTGAAACATACTTTTATGAAGGGCCCAAACTAAAAATTATTCACATTAAAAACGTAATGGCCATGTAAAAATTTAATGTAAAAATAATACTGTATGTTTATTGTAGTAATTCAAGGAATGCAAATACCTAAATAAATATAGTTTTTCATTTATTTTCAAATTTTTATTATCAAAGTATTTTTTAAAACAAATAACTGACTTCCCTTTCCAAAATTCATGATTTTATACCTTGGTGTGTGCTCCATGCTTCTGCTGAACCATTGTTAAATTTAAAACAGACTCCAGTGGAAAAATTAAACTTTAGACTCAATTCCATTGTTTATTTAGGTTAAGGATGTTTGTCAAAAACTAATTGTAGATTTCTGTAAAATATTTGAATATGAATATTCTATTTAAAAGATTAAATATAAAACATGTAATCTCTGATTGTGTCTCTAAGTCTGACAACCCAGCTTACTGAGCAAGGCTGTGAAGCTCATGTATTCTCCCACGGGATGAAATAAGATGCTGTTTCTCTAGTACAAATTTACATAAGCATTTTCCTGGATTTATACCCTCTGTCCTTCTTCTGTCCTTTCTTTCTTTCTTTCTTTCTTTCTTTCTTTCTTTCTTTCTTTCTTTCTTCCTTTCTCTTTTACATTGAAACTACAGAAGGAAAAATAACTGTTATGATCTGAGATTGTTGAAATCCTTGTTCCATGGCAGACACTGTTCTCAGTGCACACAGGCCATGAATTATTTCCTAAAAGCAGTTCAAAGAAGCTGAATCGTTTACAGGTAAGAGAACTGAAGGTTGAGAATGTGAACTCTCACCCCTGAGGCATACAACACTGTAGGGCAAGGCAGCACTTGAAGAAGCAGCTTGGCTTGAGGAAGAGTGTCATGTGGTATTTAGAAGCTTGGAAATCTACAGTCAGCCAAAATAGGGTTCAAGCCAATGAATGTTAGCTACCAGTTGTCTCACCCTCATTTTAAACAATGTGAAATAATATCTTTAGACTCCCAGTAAGAGCTAGAACTTACTCAGAAGGAATTTCCAAAACTCGGATAATCTGTTCAAATAAATATTTCCCTGCTTTAAAGCAGTGTCTACATAACACCACTTCCAAGTTCTAATTGATTTTTGGTCATTTTTCATATTTTAGTAACTACACTGTAGTTTCACCTGCTCCACAGGCCTGTAAGTGGGAGGCAAAGGTAGGAGATAACTAGTTCAAGACCTGCCTAAACTACACAGCCAGTTAGACAGCTCAGATCCTGTTTCAAATGAAAAGTAGAACAATGGTAAATTAGTGCTTGTCAAGCAGAAGCCAAGTTCTACAAAAGGATAAATAATAAATTGTTATATGTGTTACATATTAAATAAAAATCATGTTGTATATAAACATATATGTGTACACACACATATATGTAAGAATCTAAAACACACATGCACACACATGTACACACACATACACACACACAAATTCTTTTACTGAAAATGTATATATTTTAGTGAAAAGAACTCCCTACATAGTACAAGTTGGCCATAGCCAGCTTCCCAAATGCAAGCTAGGTTCCTAAACATGTGCCACCATGACCAGTTAAAAAAATATTTTTTTCTAAAATACATAAAAATTACTAGGTTTCTTTTTTTTTCCTCCCCTCCTTTCTTCTTTTCTCTGTTCCTTCTCTTTCCTTCTTTCTTTTTTCCTTTCTTCCTTCCTTTTTTCTTGCCTCCTTTTGTCATTTAAAACATGAAAAAATGGCCACAGTAAGAAAGTTGCCCAAGGAAACAGAGCAGAGCACGATTGTCTACACTCACCTCTCAGTAAGTCACATCCTAGTCTCCTGAAGCCATTTTAGAACACAAGAGATATCAAGAGTGTCCTGGCATTAGAAACAAAGAAGATTGGAACAATATAGAAACTGAGCCAACAGGCATAGTAGAACATACTTAGAAGTAAGGGGGAAGCCATCTTCATTGATCAAACAGTTTGTGCCCTAGGAAGGAAAACAAGTTCTATCTTCTGTGCAAACTTGATCAGGTTAACAGTAGCTGCCTGGAGATCCTGTTCTCTTTGAACTCAGTCACAGACCATTATAAAGACTTTATATCTCATGTGCACATAAAGTAGAAAGGGAGACCACACACCACACACTTCCTAGCTAATGGATGTGTTATGGGGTTCACTTAGATTTAATACAGCTCAAACACCAGGTCAATGCAGATGACAAAAGTTTATTGTAATCAATCAGGGCCACAGAACAGACTTGAGAGCTGAACTGCAACCTCAGGCCAGAATATTACAGAGCTTTTAAGCTTAAACCATGAACATTTGTGTCAAGATACAGTTACATTTTTTCCACTAATCAGAATTTAGGGATGGGGGACTTCCTTAGGAACATATCTTTGTGATACATTTATCCTATTCTCATTGGTTAGTTTATTCATCCAGGTGGGGGCGACTTGCCTAGCATTCATGTCTCTACTTGCCACCAGGATGTCAGTTACCTAGGGAGGTCTTGGGAACTTTATTTAATCACTACTCAAAATGGAAGTTTTACTCAATATGTCTTCAGTTTGGTTTCTTCTTACAGCTGCAGAAAAAAAGAAAAAGACAAACAGTTCCTGAGACCTTGCTCCGTATCACATGCTTCACACACATCCTCTTATTGAATATTCATGACTCCATTGAAATAAAATTTAGAGGCTACATATAGCTACGTATAGGAGATAAAGAAAACCTTCCTCTGAGCAAGTATCTGATTGCCACTTGCTAAAAAGGGGGAGGAGCGTAAGAGTCATTACAGAGACACAAGAAAGTGAAGGCACTAGTGTGCAGTAACTATTTACACACCCTGTGTATGAATTGGTGCCTGTCACTCAGAAAGGACCTAGGTATTCAATGTCCTCATATGTCACTATTTCCAATACTTCCATCATCCCTCACTCTTGGGTGTGAAGTACAGTATGAATTCTAAATTTTCTTTCTTTGAGATATTCTTTTAAAGATGATTTCCCTTTGCAAATCATTATAAAATTCGAAGGAGCTTTACTCGAACTTTCTCATTGCTCCTCCTAGACTAAGATGTTATTTTAGAACAACATAGAAGAAAACATGCTCACCTAGAAGGACAGAAATCATTATCAGCTCTGTTGGTACCTGGACCTGCATCTTGCCTTAGTCACGTTTTTCTTCTGGACCTTTGTTTACACCACAAAAGAGTTAGACCCACAAATGCTGTGATTTCTCCAAGTTCAAATTCTACTCAATAGAAACAGTCAAAAAAAGCTTTACTATCTTAAACCTAATAACAGTTAATGCTGGGGAAACAAAGAATAAATATTTCCTTTGTTTCCTGTTGTTTTCCAAATCATGAGAAATATTTCAGGACTTGTTTGTCTCCTACTACCTGAAAGCATTTATTAGAGACAGAAACCCAAAGACAGGCAAGCATTCATACCGTGTTCACATAGCAAGCACTAAAAAAGAAAGAGGGTTATTTAAAGTTGTATCTATCAAGCATGAATCTGCTCTACATTTCTGAATAATGTTAGTACTTAAGTTAAATATATGGCACCAAGTAACAATGATCCTAAAAGTTATGCAGATAAATTCTGACGACAGTAAAAATGGTATGTTACTTCTTGTGGGAGCATGGAAGTAATCAGAGTAGCTCCATGCATCAAAGCGTGTGGGCTGGCCTTCAAATGGGAAGTCATGACTGGAGACAGGGGAGAATAAACAGGAAGGAGGTGATACAAGATGGACCACCACTAGCAAAGCTCAGAGATTGGAAAGTGCACAATATAATAAAGAAGAAAGGTTTGCTTGGGATGAGATAACAGTTCCTGGAAGGTAGCAGTGGGAGACAAAGAAGTTAGGCATTTATTTTTAACATTCAATGTTTTCTGATTGAAAAACAAAATTCAGCCATCTTTCGGATTATATATTAATTGAATATCAGGTAAATTTGGAAAGAAAAAAAAAGAGAGAGATGCTGGAGATGAGGAGGATTAGAAGCACTTCCAAGATCCACCAAGAACTAACAAGTACCCAGACTGGCACAATTACAGACACAATAGCAAAAGTGGGAGAGATGGAAGAAGTGATAGTAATTACAAGATTCACTGTCTAGTGCATGATTGCTATGCACCATGCTGAAAAGACGTGAAGAACTCATTTAATGCCCACAATAATCCAAGAATGTGAGTTTTAATGGATTCAGTTTCACATATACAAAACACAAGTCAAAGAAAGGTTCTAAAAGGGAACCCAAGTTCCCTGCCTGTTTCTAGAGCCACTTTGCTTATCTACTCTGTAGCATTGCTTCTCTGCAGGACTGAGCAAGCTGATGAATGCTCCTCTTGGAGAACCGGGACTTGTATCAGAATGAGTAAAATTATAAATGGATATGATCATCCTGCCAAGTTGTCAACTTGACTGGATTGACAGTGGCCTGGGAAATTAGCAAGCCTCATTTCTGGTGTTCCTGTGAGGACATTTCCAGAAACAATTGATCATGGGGTCTGTGATATGATGAATGAATTAACTCATTGAAAGATTCCCATATAATGGCATTATTGACAGGTGATAAAAATGAGATGTGAGACCTTTTGGAGGAAAATATCACTAGAGGTGCATCCACGAAGGTTCTATCTTTCCCTAGGTTCCTTTCTCTACTTCTGGCTGATGAAATTAGCTTCTTCCACATAATCAAACCACCAACCACAGCCCCAGGAACACAGAGCCAAGGACAAAACCCCCTGAAACCATGAGCCAAATGAGTCCTCCTTCCCTTCAGTTGTTTCAAGAAACATAATTGATAAAAATAAGTGTCCCTGTTTACCCAGAGCATGTGCTCACATCTTTAGCTATTCTTTAGTAATTGATTGGCTCCATTGACCAGAGAGCAGTTGTCCTCGCCCACCCGCATGAGTCAGGAGTTCCTGTGTAAGCTATACAAAGGAAAGAGGTTCCTATCCAATCCCCATTCTATGATGGCTAATTTTGTTCTATATGTAGGAAGGTGTTGGGGTAAACTTTCTTCACATTGTGTGAAGGTGTGTCTCTGTATTTGCATTTGTTAGTTCTGTACTAGCAAGATTCTGGTATTGTCATTTTTATGACCCATCATCTGGTTTTTTACTTTGTAAATATTCATCCTTCCTCACCTGCCTAGAGGCAACCTAGAAATGGATCAGAGGTTGTCTCACTACTGATTGGTTATAATAAAGATCTGACAGCCAATAGCTTGGGAAGAAATGAGGACGGTGGAATTTCCAGACAGAGAAGTGACACAGGGGGAAGAAAGCAGAAGCCAGAGAATCAAGAGTGGACATGTAGGGGAACAGACATGGAACAGAGATGGATAACACTAGCCACTTGGTGGTTGGCCAAAAAGTTGGGTTAGGCTAGCTGGGAGACTGACCTAGCAAAAGGCCTAAGCTTTTGTCATTATTTATACCACTGGTGGGTCTGAGAAAATCCTACTATGAAAAGGGAAGTGGTTTTCCTACAAGTAAGCTAAAGATGTCCCTAGAAAGCCCTCCTAAGTTTCTCTTAACCAGTCAAACAGGCTCATGGACATTCCTTTCTGATTCTGTAGCATAAGACCCAACTTAAGTAGAAGCAGTGACAGGGAAAACCACATTCCTGCAGCAGGACATGCGGCAGTAATCTATTTTGGTGGGGTATGGGGATAGTCTCCCACTCTAACTTTCTATTTCTCAGAGCTGACATTTAAAGAAATAAGCAGTTCCACTGTGGAATAACCTATCAATAGTGTATATTTACACAGTCACCACATCACTTTCTTTCTCATTTATTTTATTGTATTTGTTATGACCTAGGAATACAATGATGTAAGCAACAGGAAATAGTAGAACAAAGAAGTGTACAGAATGATTAAAAATCAATCTCTAATAACTGTCTTCTTAGAGGTCTGCCAGAGCCTGACATATACAGAGGTGGATGCTCACAGCTAACCATTGAACTGATCATGGGGTTCCCATTGGAGGAGTGAGAGAGAAGACTGAAGGAGCTGAAAGGGTTTGTGGCCCCATGGGGAGAGCAACAATACAAACCAACCAGAGCTCCCAGGGTTTAAACCACCAACCTGGGAGCACATAGGGAGGGACCCATGGCTACAACTGTATATGTAGGGGAGGATAGCCTTGTTGGGCATAGGTGGGAGAAGAGATTCTTGGTCCAGTGAAGGCTGGATGCCCCAGTGTGGGGAAATTCAAGGGTAGGGAGGTGGGAGTGGAAGGGTGGGTGGGGGCACATCCTCATAGAAGCAGGAGGAGGGGGGATGGGATAGGGGGTTCCTGGATGGGGGGAAATGGGGAAAGGAGATCACATCTGAAATGTAAATAAAATATCTAATTTTTACAAAAAGAAAAAAATCAATCTCTAGAAATTGAAATAAATTCCAGCTATATAAATTTCAAAATGCAGGTCATTGCCCTAACTGCAGTCTGCCTTCAGTTTCTTGTCCTGTTCTCTAGCTCTCTCACATCTATGTTCCAGGCAGTGAAATTCAGTGCAGCAAAGAACACTGAAAAAATTTTTTGAATTTTGAAAAGCTCATCTTGGCATCAGGTAATATATATTACTTCATGTTCCTCCTTAGGGAAATACTCTCCCTGCCAAGGTTATCAGGGAATATTTTCTCTGCCAAGATTATCAGGGAGTGTCCTCTCTGCAAAGGTTAATGACTCTTATGATAATCAGAGACAGCACAAGTCCAGGAGGCAAGGGTGTGTCTAAAGTCCTTACCAAAATGGTAAATGTTGTGACCTTCAGGACAGCTCTTTAGGCTGTGGGAAGGAACTCTGAAAACATGAGTTCAAAACACGTAATTTCTCAACTATGCAAAATATAAGGATGCAATGTAAATTAAATGAGGAGCTTCATAGACCTGAAAGAACAGAGGCAGCTGCACTATAAGCCAGCTTGTGAAAAACATACAAAGGCAGGTAGATAGATACCTGAGTTCAAGGTCAACCTTGGACAGAGCAAATTTTGGGCCCAGTTGTGGTAAGAGTAGTCTCAGAGCCGGATCTCACCCAGCTAGCTTATTGTCTGTGCTTACAAAGGCAGACAGATGTCTGTATTCATTGCAATGGTAAGAAAAAGGTGCTTGCTGTCTTTTCCTAGGAGTCAAGGGACTAAAGTCAAAAAATTCTAATTCATGGAATAATCAAAAGGGAACCAGGGGTAGATGATTTGATTTATATGTAAATGAAAGACTTGGCTTTGGTCTGTGAGAGCTGAGCTAGCTGGATGAGCTGACTGGAATCTCCATAGAAACCTATGTCAAGCAGAACTTAAGGCTGTCAGCTTATACCCCATGATTGACTTCAAGTAGTTCTTTTCACTGATCCCAAACACCCCTTCCTCAAAACCTCTCTCTAAGCTGAGGCTGGTCCATGGCAACATAACCTACCTGAAGGTTTTAGAAGAAATGCCTTCATGTAGTAAGCATCCAAACAGCAATTCTCAACCTGTGGATGGTGACCCTACTGAAAGGTTGAATGACCTTTTCACATGAGTTACCTAAGACCACAAAAAAACCATAACACTTTTGTTAAGTGTTTCATAACACTTAACAAAATTACAGCTATGAAATAACAATAAAAATAATTTTATGCAACCCCATAGGAAGAACAATAATAGCAACTAACTGGACCCCCCCCCCAAAAGCTCCCAGGGGCTAAATCACCAACCAAAGGGTACACGTGGAGGTACCCATGGCTCCAGCCACAGATGTAACAGAGAATTGCTTTATCTGGCACCAATGGGAGGAGAGGCCCTTGGTCCTGTAAAGGCTCAATTCCCCAGCATGGGGGATGCTAGGGTGATCAAGTGAGATGGGGGGGAGCACCCTCATAGACACAGGTGGAGCGGCGATGGGATAAGGGGATTACAGAGGGGAAACCGGGAAGGGGGACATTTGAAATGTAAACAAATAAAATAACCAATAGAAAAAAAGAAAAAAAATTATTTATTAAAAATATTAAGTATTAAAGGGTGACAGCATCAGGAAGGTTGAGAACTACTAGGCCAGAATGAGAATCATTATCCATGGATAGCATTGTAGAGTTATGGGTCCAGTGTCTGCTCCGTCAGTGTCACAGGGCTCAGCTGCTTGGGGAGGCAGGATTCGGGAAGTCTGAGGGAAGCACAGTCTGAGACTCGTGACAGCCGAAGCTGGTTTGGGGGGGGGGATCCCCAGGCCTGTGACAAGGTCAGGCCATCTGGTTCTCAGGCTTTTGGACACCCAGGTGCCACTGGGAGTCGCAGAAGAGCTAAGAACAGAATGAGGGCCGGAGGGCTCGATCTAGCCCAGGGCCTGGGGGTAAGGGGGAGAACTTTGGCTGGTCCCTTGTGGGCGGGGAAGTGCTGGCTTGGCGGCAGCAGGCTTGAGTTTGGGCTTGGTGGTGGCCATGGCTGGGAGCGCAGAGTGGCCTTCTACAGGAGATGAGATGCGGCTCTATAGGCGAAGGCCTTCTTCATAGCTCTCCACAGCAGATCCCAATAAAAAGAGGCAGTCCATGGTCTAAAGGCGTTTATTGTCACGGCAGAAAGTAGATGAGTGAAACCATACCCCACTTCTCAGGTGGGCCTGAGATTAAATACCTTTTGCGGGGAGGAGTGTCTGGGAAGGAAAGCTTATTGACTAAGCCCTCCAGGCTTTTAGGTACCTCATTAAAATGGAGATCTGTCTTGAGCCTACATGACTACAGGTCATGTCCTCCATGTCATAAGTGGAGGGGCTTGGGGAGTTGCCCATATATTACCAACGGCCACAAATCTGTGGAGGGCTGCAGCTAGTGACTGGGCCTGGTGCCTGGGAACCAGGAGAAGCGCCTACCATCCCATCAGAGTTTCCAAAGCTTCAAGCGTGAGCTCAACCAGTGACCAAGCTACCTTTCATGGTCCCACATAGCATGTCCTTACTAAGGATTTCCTCAGAATTAGATACTCTGCTAGGTAAGGATGCCTACCCTCTAAAACTGAGATTGGCACACTGCTGTTTGTTGCTGCATGTTTTTGGTTGGGCACTGTCTTAGGCTTTCTATTGCCAAGATGAAACACCATGACCAAAAAACAACTTGGGGAGAAAAGGGTTTACTTGGCTTATCCATTCGTATCACAATTCATCAACAACAGAAGTCAGGACAGGAACTCAAGAAGGGTAGGAACCTGGAGGCAGGATCCGATTCAAAGGCCACAGAGGAGTGGCTTAATGGCTTTTTCCCCATCGCTTGCTCAGCCTGCTTCCTTATAGAACTCAGAACCACCAGCCCGGGGATGGCACCACCCAAAATAGGCTGTGGTCTCCTCCATCAATTCCTAATTAAGAAAATGCCTTACAGACCTGCCTACAACCTGATCTTATGGGAGGCATTTTCTTAATTGGTGTTCTCTCCCTTAAGATAACTTTAGCTTCTGTCAAGTTAGCATAAAACTATTTGGCTCAGGCCCCAAATTAATAATAACTCATGTTCTTAAAGGGTTGTAAAGAAAACTGAATAATATATAACAAAGATTGATAAAAGTATGCAAAACTACACCATTTACTGGGTGGTATTTAAAGAATAAATTCCATATGTCCTATCTCTATAAAGAACGAAATGGCTAGGTAAGGAAGATGTTTCCAGGCCAGTGGAGGAAACTCAACATGTGGGGTTATATTTGAAGGAGGATTTACAGGGTTAGTAAGAGTTCATCAGTCTCAAAAGACAAAGTGGAATAAACAAAGGAAACAGAACCTCTGCTCAAACAGTAAG
This sequence comes from Arvicanthis niloticus, assembly GCF_011762505.2. Lineage (NCBI taxonomy): Eukaryota > Metazoa > Chordata > Mammalia > Rodentia > Muridae > Arvicanthis > Arvicanthis niloticus. Next base: position 51,040,482 of record NC_047676.1, on the reverse strand, counting down.
GCAGGGTGGATCTTAGCATTTGCTGTCAATCAGCTGCTTACCTATAGATAGTTCTGTATATAGAAGGCAGAGTAGGATGGGTTGGAAAATGGGATGGAATGACGAGTATTGTAAAGGGCCTTGCATTTGACTAAAGACTAGGACTTCACCTGGAGAGTAAATGGTTATCACCAAAGATTTTAAAAGAAGAGATTGAAGAATTATAGCCAATAATTCAGACAATGGTACAAAAATGAATTGTAAAGAAACTTTAGCTTTGACTTCAGATGGAGTAAGAGGGACCAGACCTCTTATTTTCTATCGGATACAACTTCAGAAAGCAATAGATAAAATCCATAAAACAAGATTTTCAGAGATAGACAACAGGCAGTTGTCCAAAGTCTGTCTGGGGAGAAGTTATATGTTCCAGGACAATAGGATGAAGATATAATCTGCAGTGAGTAAAATAAATCAACACCAACAGACACAGAAAGAATGACAGGATCTTTGAAGTGTATTTAAATTTAAGCTTTTATTCCAGGTATCCAAACACTTAAAAAGTAGAGGCTTTTTTAGTGTTTGTACAAGCTCACCATTCCCATGACACTTTACACACTAGAAATTGAACTATTAAAGACAAAAGACAAAGTTGAGGGTAAAAAAATTGCTGTCTAGGAATCACAACAACCTGGCACATTAAAAAAGAGTCTCAGACTAAGCTCATTGAGTGTTCGTCTAACAAACAGATCCTCTGCAGAGACAAGCATGTGGCTACACCTGAGGTTTTTATAGTGAGTCACATCCCTGAATAAAGCTGCCTGTTAATTCAGACATACATGTCTTTCCAGGGTGGGATAAGAAGAGACGATGACAAGGCTTCAGACAGCTGAAATAAGAAAACAAGGGTTGTTTCAATGAATAGTTCTGTGCCATAGGGTACACTCCTATGCACCTGCTGTTCGGCCACAGGAAGATAAACTCTTGATTTTCTAGAAATCCCTCCTCATAATCTCTGGACTTACAGTAGCTTTTGACTGTGATTTTACAACTCTCAAGAGAAAAGACGACATGATAAAATCTTCATTCTTATAAAGTAATGCATTGCCTGCTTGGTGTGAGATACAAGCAGACACTAATATCATCTACTTCATTTCCAATCACTGGGGATAAACTAACACCAAGAAAACAATTTAGCAGGATAGCTCAGGGACAAAGGAGAATAAAAGAACAGAAGAAAAATGATAGGCGTGTGTCCCCCAGAGGACAGAAGTGATGAGTGAGGGATTTGGGTAATTGAAGATTAGCCAGCGACTTAAAATAGCATGCTTCTCAGATCCTTAATGAAACAGGCTTCTTTTTGAGTTTTGAAAGCTCTGGTGGTTTTTATTTTTATTGTCTCTCATTTTAAGTTTCTTTCTTATGTATGCTCTTGCCTTACTTCCAGCGTTTGTCTACTTACAGAGTATCCACAGTACTTGGACCTCCTACACGAAGCTCCTCAAGGCATTCTACACTCAGTTCAAAATGCAAGGAGACAGAGAAGTTTCAGCCCAGAATAACTGCTATTTTAAGAATCACACCACACAATCCAGAAGAATGAAATGACTCAAAACAGGCAAACCCCTGAGGAAGCATAACAATAACACATAAAAAGTAATTAAACCATTCCGAGGAGACTCCAAAGAGGTCACGAGAATCCAATTACAAACTTCATAGTTACATCATGAAAATTTACATCAACATCAGAGGCAAGAAGTCACCAAGCTGGGAAGGACATAGTTACACAGAACACCTTGATGTCTCTCACAAGAAATTACTAGTGACCTCTCACAGAAGCATCTTTTCTTCTGAGTCTCTTTCACAGTAACTTCTTCAAAGCCTCTGCAGTGATGTACACACTGGAGACACTGATGAGAGGGTAAAGCCTTTATACTTGATCTGCCATGAAGAAAGATAATTGCAATACATCCACATTTGTCACCGTCATCATAGCACCAGCCTGGGGACATGCCAAGCAAAACATGTGTAAGTGATTAAATGAGCAAGGTAGGCAGGGCTTTTTTTTTTCCAAGATGCATTTATCTTTATTGCATGTATGTGGGTGTTTTGCCTGCATATATGTGCACCACATGCATTCCTGGTGCCTGCAGAGATCAGAAAAAAAGCATTGTTGCCTCTGGAACTGGGGTTGCAGGTGATTGTTAGGCCAACCTGAAATTACTTCCCAAGGTTGGAGCAATTTAGCCTTTCCCAAAACGTGTAGCCAGGAGAAGAGGTAAAGGATGACAGTGAATTACAAATTCTTAGGATGGAAAAGGGAGGAGGGTGAAGCTGGCTATGACAAGGATGAACAAAAGAATACTGAAAGAATTGAGCCTTCTCCTGTGTTTTCACAGGGGAGACACTAGCTGAAAAGATTCTGGGGGTTGAGAGGACTCCAGAGAATGATGGAGAGATCCATGTCATCCATGCTGAAGTTTTCTATACCTACCCATTCCAGAATCCCAAAGAATGAGTGACTTACTGTTGCATGGACCTACTACATACGTGTAAGTTGTGTGTCCCTTAGGGAGTGGAAAGCACACAATTACCCTTGGAGAAAAAGTCTTAAGGAGTCTCTGGATACCTATGCTTAATAACTGTGAGACAGAACTGAAAACCATCATTTCAGATCTAACAACTTAAAAAACTACTGTAGAAAAAAAGAGTATAGCTGATATCCTTGCCAATTGACACCTATGGCATATAAGACAATAACATGGAAATCTATAATAGCAAGTGAAACCACGAGTTCCACCTCAGAAGCACTTCTCATAATTCAAATATGAGAAATTTGTCTGTACACACTTCCCACATATAGCTCCTCCCTGCTACAAGAGAGAACACGGCAAGTGGTCCAATGCAGGCAAGTCCAGACACACTGGAATATATTCTTCCAGCTGAAAAGTTTTATGGGTTTTGACCTTTAATAACATGTGTATTTGATACCACCCATTTAGTGCTCAGACATACATTGTTGTATCTTATTAAGGTTTTCACTAAATTATAAGTTCTTTGACAGTGTATGTTCCCGTAGGGTAGGTATTTCATTTCCTCCTGATATAACTTGCCTTTAATGGGTGTTCAGGTTAGAACAAATAAAGAGTTCTACACTTTCTTCCTTCCTTTCTTTCTTCCTCCCTCTTTCTCTCCCTCCCTCCCTCCCTTCCTTCCTTTTACAACCCAGTTTTAAAAAGACGTATGTTCCAAAATTTTATCCATAACCGTGGACTTAAAAGTTAAGCCAAATTTCCCAGTCCATATAATGCTTCAGTTAGTAGTAGGTCTCTAAATTAGCTCACAAAAGACTACTTAACAAATAAGGCAGTGTAAGTTAGCTTTTCCATGAACCACAATATAAAACTAATAAAGGTTTCTGGGATCAATTCAGAATTCTATGGTTTCAGACCACAACGAGTGTCTTTGAAAAATAATAGCATTCAGTAGTCACTATGGCAGATGTTCTACAATGTTAAGAACCACTAAAAACTAAAATGCCTACAAGCAGAAGACAGGTGTTCCAGCCTAAAGTGCTGCTCACTCTTGCAACCAGTAGCATTTAAAAAAAAATCTCTAACAGTATTTTTGTTGGTTAGCATAGCAGTTTTCAATAGCAACAGCCAGTGGTACCACTGCCTGTAAGTTAATGTTTCACTCTGATTTGTCAAGAAAATTTTTACATAGAGAAACTGAAAGATGACATAAAGAGAGTAGACAGAGCAAGAGGAAGACCTGTGTAGTTTTTCAGTTAGGGAAGCCCATGCATTTCAAAGAATTTCTATGTACACAAGAACTATCCCAATTATACATACACAAGCTCACACTTGTTTAAATACTTTTGCTGTTGTCTTTAGTAGAAAGCATCTCTCTGAAGGTTAGGATCAAGAACCCTGACTACCTACAGAATGTTTCTCTTTGCCTTGTGTCATTATCTATTTCGGACACAGAAATAGCTGGAATATTCCATTCTTTGCCTGGTTCTCCACTCACAACTAATCCTTAGAGTAAAATCCAAGTTGTTATGCTGAAGAAAGGGGATGCTTGCTCCCAATCACTTGTTCTGTAATTAGCATAATTAATCAAAGGAGGCTATGCTTCCCATGAACATACCCTGAGATGTCTCAGACATTCTCTTCAGCAACAGAGAAAGCTAAATCACTGGACCAAATGCCTCAGTCAAGCTTGAATCAAAGAGCTGATTTCTAATATCTGGATTTCCAGCACTGCAAAACTGGCTCACAGCTGATTCCCAGTCACCAACACATTTACTTGAGGCATACTGTCTAGCTGGTTCTGTCTGTGTCTCAATTTTGTCTATAAATGCTACTATTGAAATCCTGATACAGATGAAAATGTGTGTAGGATGAATCTTGGGTAAAATGAGCCAAAGACCCAAGGCTGAGCCTGTAACACACACACACACACACACACACACACACACACACACACACACACACAAATTACAGGCTGGGTGAGGAGGACACAGCACAGAAGAACTGTAAGAAATGAGGAAAGGAACTTTTAATGAGTGGCATGGTAGGGAGATGAAATTAAAAGAAAAATATTTCAAAGACAGGGAGGAATAGCAAAACCACCAAAAAGTGGCGCTGATGAGTAAACCAGCAGCAGATTTGCTTTTAGAACATTCTTGATAATGAGGGAAAATCGGTTCTAGGTTGGATAGAGATTCTATGCAGGCACTAATCACTTGTAAAGAAAAAGATAACATGTGACTCCTCTGGAATGAAAAATTCAAACTGCTGTTATGGCCTGGATATCATGAGGATTTCACTGCTGGTGACCCAATAGGTCATGCGTGATACCCACAATGACACAGGAATTCACCTCCTTGGAACAATTGCAATCTCAAGAGGGTCATATATGTTGGCAGTGATGTACAATTGTAACTCCCACATGGTACAAAAGTAAATAATGAATGACCACTGAAAATGCATATCCATCAGCTTCACACAGCTCAGACCACAGCAAATAACGGATTCAGGTACAACTTGATGTTGAAATTGGAAAGAAACCAACATTACTGACTTGACCTTCCTAGCCGCCCTAGAAAGCATAAGATCTGGATTAATGTGAGCAGGATATGGGGTTTCTGGTCCCTCTGGTTTGGGCCAGTGATGTTTTGTCAGTTGCTTTTGTTGGCAGTTTGTACTAAATAGATAAATAGTAAATAAAATAAATTTTAAACCAAGTTTACCTGTAACCGTCAGGGCAAAGGTAGTGTTCCCATCCATGTTTCAAGAGCTACACGTGCTTTGTCCTTTCATTCTTCTCCCCGAAGAAAAGAGGTTAAATAAATTACAATTCTCTCCTACAGTAAATTATTATTGGCTTCCCACTATGACCCAGGCCCACTCTGTGCCAACTTTAGATATTCCTTCGCTGACTTCTCTAAAAGACTTTGGTGGATCAAACTCTTCTTGATTTTAAAGATTTGAATAGGTAAATATCTCACAGACTGTAGTTCCTTTTGGACAGTTGGATTAATAACTATATATGAAACTCTTAACTATTGTAAGGCGACACAGTAAGATGTCCTTTGAAAAACTATTTTTAAGAAAAAAATACACGCCAGCAGATGAAACAAGGTTTTTCTACATTGTGCTGCACACACAGGCCATGCTTCCATGACGCTACCACTGTCATGGAAGTTCAGAATGATACAAGTTAGAAGTTAAGAAAAAATTTAAAACTTACAGAAAAGCAACTGATCTGCACACCACTTTTTCTGAAGTCTGCACTGTTCAGTTTCAAATTTCTAATCAGAGACACATGGTGGATGCCAGAAATGACCTCTTGTTCTTTTAAGAAACCAAGATTTTGGATGCTGTGGAATCGTCACTTCTGGGAATATAAGAGTTCTAAGGAGCAGTGCCGTCCTTTAGGTAAGCGGACAGGGAATGGAGAAGGGGAGGCAAGCAAGGGCCAGCAGGGTGTTCATTCAAGTGATCTTTGCATGAATCTAGGCATGAGAGGAGTTGGGACAAGATACAATGGTGGGAAACAGCTGATGAAAAGAGGGAAGGATGTGAGGTGATGTCAGTGACATGGGACCTCAAATGCCAGACACCTTGGTTAGGAACTGAAAAACAAAGAAAGAGGTCAGACCATTAAAACCCAGTTGTCAGTTACAGTGAGATTGGGGAAATGCTTGAAACAAGCATGGAAACCTAGAGCAGAACATATGTTTATGCCTACTATTCTGTTTCAAGAAACTGAGTAATGTGTGCTCTCTCTCTCTCTCTCTCTCTCTCTCTCTCTCTCTCTCTCTCTCTCTCTCTCTCGTGTGTGTGTGTGTGTGTGTGTGTGTGTGTGTGTGTGTGTGTGTGTGTGTGTGTGATGGAGGGTAGGACTTAAGTATCTGGAAGAGGGACAACTAAAACACAGTCACAAGGGGAATCCCAAGCAGAAATGGCAGAGCCAGAAATGGCCATCCACAGAAAGGGGATGGCTGCAGGAAAAGGAGATCCCTTGTTGAAAAAGTGAGACTTTGTTGTTTCCGTGCTGGTGAGAACATTGAGGATTCTATAGCCTTCTATTAAAAAGTAGCCACAAACAGATCCTACCAGCAGAACACTGAACAAGAAGACAAAAAACAAAACAACCAAAAAAAAAAAAAAAAAAAAACCCAGCATATATGAGACAAGAAACTATTTGAAAAAAGTAAATTTAGAAATTCTTCTAGGGTGATTACAGTACAAATGTTCCCCAAAGATTCTGAACTGGCTGGTGAACACGCTTGTTAAAGGGTCTCTTACATGTCTTACTTGTTTTCTACTTTTCAGAGAACATAGTTTTGACTCTGCATATAAAACACTTTCTATGCTGATCGTTTTCTCTTTCTGGAAATACTAGATTTTTCATCTAAGGAAGAATTTCAGAGATACTGCCACTGATAATCTGTTTCAAGAAACTGAGTAGTGTGCTGTGGTGTCCATGTGTGTCCGTGTGTGTCCGTGTGTGTGTGTGTCCGTGTGTGTGTGTGTGTGTGTGTGTGTGTCTGTGTGTCTGTGTGTCTGTGTGTCTGTGTGTGTGTGTGTGTGTGTGTGTGTCTGTGTGTCTGTGTGTGTGTGCGCGCGCATGTCTCTCTGTCTCTCTGGGGTAACTTCCAAAGTCTCCAATGTGAGAAGGAAGCTACAAACCTCCCCTCTTAACCCCTTTGTCTGCCCTAAATTAGATCTACTTAATCCTTAGGACTTTTATCTCCAATAGGAGAACTAAACTTGATTTCTTCTTCCCTGGACTGATGAAAGTTCACAGCAGTCAAAATTCCTTTCTCTGCTTTCAACACCTAATCGCACAATATCAAATGTTCACCAACATACAGTGTTAACAGATAACAATGTGGGTGGAAGCCCAATACTGCTGACAGCCCTGAATGATCTCCCTCATCAGGTAAGGGATGTGTTCACAAAGATAGGTATTTTACTGGTGCTTTAGAGTTGTGAAGGTCACAAATGTAAGGCTGATGCCACTTCTTCATGGTCTCAGAGAGCTGCTGAGGCCACTCAGTGTGGCAGGTGAGTCCCTGCGTGAAGGCTCTGAGAGGCATGAGTGAAACAGTGAAAATGAAGCTTTGATTACAGTAGAGTCCCCAGGATGTTGCTGATTCCAGAGCTGTGGGGTATCTGCCAAAGAGAGCTGCAGTCAGGGATTGGAACCAGGACAAGGATATGGCAGGCAATGAAGCTGAAAAAGTAGCAGTGTCTAGGCCCTTTAACACTAGACATGAACCTGCAAGATTTGGTGTTTGCTCTTCAGGGTTTTGGTGGTTTGGGCAAGAATTACCTCACTACCCACCCCCTTCCCTCCCCTTTGGAATGGTAATATATATTCTGTACCATTATATGTTGAAAGGATGTAATTTACCTTTTGATTTTACACAGAGTTACAATTAAGAGATTGCCTTGTGTCTCGGAGGAGACTTTGGACTTTGAACTTTTAAGCAGTGTTGAGATCCTGAAAGACATGGGGATTTTTGAAGTCAAACTAAATGCATTTTGCATTTTTATATGGCTGAGAGCCTGTGGAGAGCCAAGCTGGAGAATGTGAAGGTTTTGAATGAGAAATGTCTCTCACAGTCTCAAGCATTGGAACTATGGGAAACATTTCTCAGTCTTGGATGGTGATGCTTCTTGGAAAGGTTCGGGTAGGACAGTGTTCCTGGAGAAAGTATGTTACTGCAAGCAGGCTTTGAGAACAACCTGTGCCTCTCTCAGTTTGCTCTCCCTGTTTCAAGCTCATGGCTGACATCTGAGCTCTCAGCTGTTTGATCCAGTCATCGTGCATGCCACTCGATGTCCTACTTGCCTGCCACCATAAACTTATACCTCTGAAACTGTAAGCCCAAATAAAGTCTTTCTTCTATAAGTTGTTTTGGTCATGGTGTCTTATCACAGCCATAGAAATGTATCAAGTACAGACATCGAACGTTTTCGTTTGCAGAGATCCTTCCTTACTTTCTAGACAATTCTGCTTTCAGTTGTGGTTTATGCCTCTCTCCAGACTCTCACCCCTCAGTGTTCATAGACTCATCCCTCGCACCTTCTTGTACTTTGAAAAGCTAAGGATATCTGAAAACAGAATCCATAAAGATGGTCAAATTCTTTATGTAAAGAAAATACAAGCAACTTCAAACTGCTCTCAGAAGATTGGATTTAATTTGAAAATGCTTATATATTGAGTTGTATACTGTCAAGATCATAGAAGTGAATGGGTCATTAAAAGTAATTAGCACGATTATATATGGTCTATTGGGAAATTTAAAAAAAAAATCCATCTTTCTGTACCGGACAAGTAGCTGTTTTAACTGCAAGTAGGGACATGAGCAGTCTCCACCCAATTCCATAAGCAGGATTCTGAAAAGATGAATTAAATCTGAATTCTGTCCGAGTTCTGTTTTTCTCCTTGGATTTCACACAAATTTTATTATGTCTCACAGTGGAAAAAAATTGAGGTCTCTAAGTAAAATGCTGTGGTATACAAACAAAAACACACAGATCAACTGAGGATAATAATAATACATTTTTGAAAGCAAAACATTTGAGTGACAATGGATAAAATATTGAGAACAAGTCCATTCAGCAAATAAATTAAGAATATAATACACCATAAGCCATGCTTGCAATGTGGCATCAGAAGATACAGGCTGTCTGGCAGGCTTCTGCCTAATCTGCTTTGAGGGCAGTAGGGATCCAGGCTCCACAGTGTTTCTCTGCCTTTCTGTTTCCCTTGTGGGATCTTCGAGTAATAGCACAAAGATATAATAAGTAATTCATTTATTTATACAATTCCTACAAGTCTTTTCCTCACTAATCTACTCTAATGAACAACTCTTTAGAGAAAAGCAAGCTGACCATCTGGCGGACACAACCCAAGCACGCGCTTCAGCCAGGGTAATGGACTAGGGGGACGTGAGGGGGACAGTGGGATTGAGCTAATCAGAGCTGATCCAAGTCAGCAATTCCTGGCTAATCAGCAGTTAATCCCACTTCAGCTGCAGGAAACCTGAAGCCAGGGAAGGGGGTGGGGACTTCTAAGCTTTCTCAAGAACCCAGCCAGGAGTCACCGGCTACAAACAATGACTTTCTCTGAAGTGGCAGACTACACTGTGCACTGCATTTCTCCTACTGGACCCGTGTGGCAGTCTGAGGTCTGACAAACTCCTGGACAGTTTAGATTTGTGAGCCCCTTGCACTCACACACTGCATATTAACTTCCCACTCTCCTGGCACCAATCTTCCAATGAACAACACCAATTCCTAGTCAGCAAGAATGACATCTAAGTCTTACGTTGGTGTTGAGAGTAAAAATATTCTTGGGGGGGAGGGGGAGGGAAGTCCGCATTGAAGTTTGGTTTTACCAGATGCTCTTACATCCAGTACATGGTTGACTGGAACAAAGGTAAGTGCTTTATGTGGTACACTTCCTCTACTGAAGTGTTCCAGAATCAGCGGCCTGCTGAGCCATTTTATAGTCTCATCTGAAGAAGTCTTTTAAATTGATTCTAAGCTTGAAAAAATTAGCAAAATCTTTAAAATTTTTATTTAAAGTTTTTAAATTAAAATATAATTACACTATTTTCCATTCTCCGTTTCTCCCTCCAGCCTCTTTCATGTCCCCTCAGCCTCCTTTTGAAATCATAGCCTCTATTTTAGACACACATTTGCATGAGCACATGTGAGCACATACATACACACACACCAAGAGACAGACAGACAGACAGACAGACATTACAACCTGCTTGGTCCCTTTCGTCTTACTTGTATGTACATGATTTTAAGAAATTTAAACCTGGATATAGAAGAGACATCTGCTCTCATGTGCGTACTCAAAAGTGTTCACAATCAATCAGAAGCAGCTTAGAGGACTTCTGATGGTTGAGTGAATAAAGAAAATATGGTTTGCATATATAGTGGAATCTCATTCTACCATAAAATTATTTAATTCTTCCATTTACACCAACAGGGATGCAATAGAAGAACATTGCATTAAATGAAGAGATGCAGGCATGGAAAGACAAACAACCCCTGTTCTCATGTATAGATGGAAGCTAAACACTTGATTGCAAAGAAGTAGTAAATAGTTGTTTCTGGATCATGCATATGAGGGAGGAGAAAGAGAATGAGAAAGGTTAATGAGAACAGAGTTATGACTGCATAGAAGAAATAACTAAAACTGTTTGGCATAACACAGGAAAATAATCATCACTGATCAAAAAGAAAGTTTTCAAAGTAGCTATTAAAAAGGAATTTAAAGATTACCAACACAAAGAAATGATAAATACACAACTACCCGGTCTTATTCCATATACATACATATGTCAAGAAATATTTATTTGAAAGGAAAAAAAAAACACTTTATGAAACACTATGTGTGTGATGTAACAATTCAAACAATATAAACTTCCACCTTTTAGCTATCTCCCTTTTCTATCCACCTGTCATAACCAATGATCAATGTTGTGTTGGGCCTTGGACGAGGTAACTCCATTTAACCTGTTACCTTCAGTCATGTAGGACACAGGTAGAGGGCGTGATTAACAAGTCTCTACCTCCAGAGATTTAAATATTAATGAATTATCAAAAGGCCAGGGGCATAGCTAATTAAGTTATTCCCTCCCCTTTTTCCTTCCCTATAAAATGAGACTCCCCTGGCCTTTGGAAGGGGAAGCGCGTACCACTTACATCCATTAACCATGTCATGAACAATAAAGCTTTGGAAAACCGGACTCCACGTGTCACATGGTCTCTCCGCCTGATTCCCAGCTTTTGGAACCCTGGAACCTTGGCGATGCAGCAGCCGGCCCGCCCACCGACAGCTGCGTGAATGTGGGACCCTCCGCTGGCCATGTGGGAAGCCCACCCGGGACCCTGATGCCGGACCGCCATGGGACCCTGCCGCCGGACTCCCTCCCTCCCCCCGCCCGCGAGATTTCTTCCCCACAATGTTGAATGTATATTCTATTTTTACAGGTTCATATGTTTACACACAAAAAATATACACTCACATGCTGATAAGTTCTGGGTGGTCGAGCAGTCTTATTTTAGTCTGCTCTGCATTGTATAGGAGTTTCCTCCCAGATTAAAATCTTACATCTTGAAGGGAAGCTCATCGAGACACAGGGTGAAACAACAGGATCCTCTTAAGAGAAGCAAGACTCCGTCCTATATCTCAAAATAGCTTCAAGAAGTCCCTGAAATGGAACAGATTCACTAGGCTCCTCCCTCCCTAACAATACAGAAGCAGAAAGATACCTTCAAACAAGTGAAACTGCCTGGAAGAAACAAGACTAGACAACCTGCCTGCCAGAGGCTCAGACCAATTGGACACCCTATAAATACACTCTCCAACCTGCTCATGGCCCCACAGGCTATGCACTGAGCTCCAGACTTCCAGCTTTCATGAGCTGCCATCATGTTTGGGTGGGATTTGGTGATGCAATTATTTTTAAGTAACCCCTCACCTATATTCCTGTAAGCAACTCCAATAAAATGCATCCATTCACCAAGTTGAACTTTGATGGCATCCTTGCTTTGATCTGTGGTCAGTTATCAATCTCAAGTGAGTAGGTACTGGTTCATATCTCTCCAGGAGTAATCTCACAGAGTGCTCAAGAATGGAGACGTTGACACAGAAGAGCTGATAACTCCTCAGCAGTGGCCTAGATCTACCCAAACCATTTCTCATCTTCTCCAGGTGCTGATGGAATTTCTCATAGTGGTCTGTGCATGCAAGCCGACCAACAAGTAATAAGATAAAAATGAATAAAGGGGCAAACTAAATCCTAGGCTCTGAGAGCTTTGACCTTATAGCAATTTGACAATACAAATGTGATATGAATGGAACTAAGTATTCCCAAAATCACATCAGCATGTTGTGGAGATCTCTATCACTACTTACAGACAGGCCAGAAACTATGGCTTGATTCACAGGACCAAAGATCCTCTATGCATGACTAACAGACACTAAGGTTAAGAGGAAATGATACCAAGGCAGAAAATGGTTATTATAGGTACCTTTCCTTTCATTTTTAAGGGTGATCATATAAATTAAGAAAGAATAACCATTTTATAAGAAATGAAAAAAAGCCATAATCTGTATTAAATCAAAGGGTAACCAGAGCAACCAACATAAAATGTAATGGTGTTTCACATGAACAATCAAAGGAGAGCTGTACAATGAGATACATATTTGTTGCCTTTCCTGATAGATAGCTCCTTGGTGTGGGTCAGCACTTACTCTGGAAATACTGCAATATGCCTGTTGCTACAGGTGATACCCAGATTAACTTGTGTAGTGTTTGCCAATGCACTTACAATACATCTTACAGACAGAAATCTACTACTTTTTAAAGTGTAGGGTTCAATCAAGGGTTCCAATGTCCTTCTTGGTGGCACATTCTGTCAGCAGAAGACACTAAGTCCGAAAGTGACTTCACTAGCCTTAAATGACACTGAAACTCTCTTCTCGAATAGCTCTTCAAATCTACAAAGCCCAATAATGAGAGAGTTTTCTGCTTTGATCAATACCTTCTGGCTGAGCCAGCAGACAAAACTGGGATACAAAGCATCCTTAAACAGAAGCTAGGCCTGGTGGTCCCTGCTACTCAAGAGACTGTGGAAGGAGGCCTGACAGTGTGGGAACTTACTAGGCTAAAAACTGACTTTAAGCCAACCCAGGCTATTCCAATGAGATTGTGTTTTCAAATTAAAAGGAAAAAGTGGGTTGGGGTATGGTTCCGTGGTGGAATATTTGTTTAGCATGTATGAGGCCCTGGAGTCAAGCCCCATTAGTGAAAAAATAAAATGTAATGTGCTATATTCACCCGCCGCCCCCCTCCACACACACACACCCTTTGCTGATAATACAGTATGAAGCCATTAGCCCAGTCTCTGTACCTGATAATTTGTGTATATTATCCAAGAACCAAGTAACTCAATATCAAACTTCCTTTGCTTTCTTACTGCCCCGTCTTGTAAAAACTTGCTTGTGCATGATAGAACTCCCTTAGAAGAGAAGATATGGTAAAGCATGAGTTTTGAAACACATTCCAAAACAGCTGTTATGAATATACGAGATTTTTTTAAAGCAGCTTTCTGCTATTGGCTTAAATAGACAAAGAGCTGGGAATGGGGGTCGGTGCTGTTGAACGTGAGCCAGTGATCTACCACTGGGCAGGCTGCCCTCCATCTGCTGGTCACTAAAATCACTCAGTGTGCTCAAGATTGCCTCCCTATGAGCTGCTTACGGAAGGAATGGTTTGTGGGGTGAATCGAGAGCAAGGTGGAGGAGAGGGCTAACATTGGCTATTGTGAGCTGCGTTTCCATGAGGCAAGGTACAAATAAGGCCACTTACAAAAATGACACACGTAACAGAACTGATGAAAGCATCATGGAAAAAAAGTTACAACAGGTGCCCAGTTGTCCTACCTTAGCCTAAGAGGTGGGGACTACTGGACTCTGGGTATTCTCTGCCCCAGAGAGAATGCAAACCTGGTATTGCTGTGTCTTTCAGGATCTTTTGGTAATTCCTGTTAGTCAAAATAAACTTTATGAAATTTTCCTGTTGTACAGTTTAGCAGTTGATTCACATTTAATATCAATGAACCTCAAAAAGAGCACATGTGACCTATGACCTCCCGATGGACCACCATTTTGTGGCTGCTGTGAGATGGGGAATTTCTGTATCCCATGATGCCTTTTTTCATGTCAAAATTACCTGATCTTTTTAAAATAGAAAGAAATGGACATAATCAAATCCTCCCTATGTTACAGAAAAGGAGACAGCAGCTCAAAGACACTGGTGACTTCTGAGGGTCGTGCAGCGGTTGCAGTAGCAGACATGCCTTCTCATCTTTGGTCTTTCTGCCTGCCGAGATTGTGGACTTCTGTACCTTTGAATGGCTCCTCTGAGGTTTGTAAAGGTGATAGCTATAAAGCACTGGCTACAAAAGCAGAGCACAGGAGTCCAAAACTGACTCTGCAACCCACTGCAGGCATAACTTCATCTACAGTCTCTGAAAGTCCAAGTCTTCATTTTAACCTATAATACTTTAAGAATTCAACCTTACGATTGTCCCTGTGATGTAGTCTTCATTTCTAACCATTGAGAATTGAAAGGATAAAACACACAGACACACACAGACACACACAGACACACACACACACACAAGGTTTGTTTAATTTTATAGCTCACACTGGCCCCAAACTCACCCTTAGGGTCCTTCTATGCCTGCCCCCCAAATGAGATTACGAAAGTATATTATCACTCCTCCCATTTTTTAAAATTTCTATTCATTTCTTGTTAAAAATAAATTGCAATCATATCACTAGCGTTTTTCTGATGAAAGATCTTCCTCCTGTATCCTTCAGTACCTAGTTACTGACACAACTTTAATCACTTGCTACATGCTAGACAATGGAAGAGCAAGAGCTCTCAAGTAATTATCCCGTTAGAAGCAAGATGACATCATCCTCAGACAGATTGAAAAATTAGGTTATAGAAAACATCTGTGCTGATTTATCTTTTCCCGTAGTAACTCACAGCCTGAAACATAAATTGATAAAGATTTACATCCTAACATGAATCCAATTAATTTAAACAGAATAGGAAGTTAATACGTGGATTTTCATTCAAAGGCATTACTATCTTCATCTACTGGTGTAAATTTAGGCTTCTATTCATGAAACAGAACAAATCTTATTTAGCAAAATGTCTGCTTTTAAGCTGGGAAACGTGCAGAGCTCTCAAAATCTCATCAGCACAAAAGCCAAAAAGGTTAATCCTGATTTAGCCGCCTAGACATTTCAAGCTGATCGGCTGTTTCTGTCCTTTTGTTCCAGTCCACCTGCACAGATGCTCGGGGATTTCAACAACTCGGCTCTAATGTGCTGGGTCTCAGGAGAGCCCCAGGCTGGTGACACACAGGGGCTGAGAATGTTCTGTCACTGTCCCTGCTGCGCACACAGTGGCACTGCCCAAGGTCAGGTATAGTGTTCAGAAACTCATGAAAGAACATGCCCCATCTGCTGCAGCTTTGCCTTAAGTACAGTGTAGATGTTTGTTAAGAGATGAAGAAGAAAAAGGGAAAAGCAAGCAGGTTCTTGAATGACCAGAGCTTAGTGGTTGGGGGTGGGACACCTGCAAACTGAAAATGTCCAGGAGCCATGGTGCTTCTGGATATTAACACAAGACGAGCCAGGAGCAGAAAAGGCAAGAAACTGGCTGCCATGGAGCAGCTCAGTAAACTGTCAACAAACAAGCAAGCATAATAAGCAAACAGAGAACCATTTTATCTGAGTCACTCATTTTGCTGAATACAAATAAAACTGAAGGCATAGGAATGTGGCTTCATCAGTAAAATGATTGTATTATAAGCCATGAGGACATAAGTTCAATTTCCAGAACCCAGAGTTTTTGCTGTTGTTAGTTTCTTTGTTTTTAAAAGCTCAATATGATGGTGTGTGTTTGTAATCTGATCCGTGAGATTCAATGGCCAGCCAGCCTAACCTAGTCAAGATCCAAGAGATGGGGGGAAGGGAAGGTAGTGCCTAGGAAAACTCCCAAGTCTAACCTTTGGCTTGCACACACACACACACACACACACACACACACACACACTCACACACACACATACTCACACACACACATACATACACACACTAGCATATGCACATGTATACACATGCACATGTACACATATGCACACATACTCTCACACATGAATACACACAAAACAATACAATAGAATTAATTAATTAATTAAAGTAGGTAAAGAACCAGTAGGAGAATGGAAGCTCTCCAATGTGCTCACTAAAAGAGAAGGACCTTCTTTAACTCATCTTTCTCCTCTGATCATCCTCTTTCTCTCTTCCTCAAACCCCCTTGGTTCCAATCCAGCTTCACAGGATCCACTAGTTCTGTGTTCATGGACTAGTCACAGAATTCTCTGCCTCAGTTTTCATCACTTGTAAAAGGGAACAGTAACAGCCCAGACCTCCGGAAACTTTTGCCAGTATTAACTCAAACATGTAGTGTTTAGCCAACGAGGGTCACTAGAGACCATGACCAGTTGGGTCTTTAGAACAGGATGCACCTCATTAAGAATTGGAAAAGAGAAAAAAATTCTAGAGAAACCTTCCAAGAAAAATAAGGCTAATGATAGCTTATCCACTGGTGAGGATAGATTTGAACTCAACAGTTTAGACATGAAATCTGAACAGGTAAAGTATAAAACAAGGAGAAATGAGAGTTCCCTCAGGGGTGTCCAGTCTGTGGGGAAGAAGTTGGAAATATTGAGATAAAGAAAGTTCTGAAAATCCTGATAGAAGACTTGGTGGGTGAGAAGTGTAAACAAGACAGAAGCCATGTTTATAAGAATCCAATATGGAGGAGATGGGGGAGAAACTGAGAAAGGGGAAACAGGAGAAGCTGAGATGACAGAGACTCTTCATGAGCTGAAGAGGGCATCTAGGCAGTATCCCTACTGCTGTGGTGCAAGTCTGAGCCTGGTAACGGAAGGAGGAATGGAAGAGGATGGGCCAATGCTGTTCCAGACTACAGTGTAGGTCCAAGAATAGCATGGCCATCCTGAGAAGTTTTCCAGGTAAAGCCACCACCAGAGGAGTCCCACATCATGTAGGTCTTATAAGGAAGGGTTTTATTTGTCCCAGGCTATCCTCACTTGTGAAGCCCAAGAAGAAGAAGCTATATATGGTGAAGATGGTCTCAAGAAGGAACATATGGGCTAGATCCAGAGGTTAGCAGAAGAAGGTGGCATTTAGATGAGCCAACATCTGCAAGTTCATTTTTATCTCTTGTTAATTTGGCCTCATGGCCAGACTCCTCTTCTGCCTCTGCTATCCATTCTAAATTTCATTACCTCAGGCAGCTGTGGTGCCTCACCTGCTGCTCTTAGCCAATTCTTCCTTCTTGAAGAATGTGAGACCTTAAGAGTCTGATCCGTTCCTACTTAGAGATGCTGAAAATTTCTGTTCACATAATAGGTCAAGGAACGGCAGTAGATGCCAAAGCCTACCTCAGAGCCATGCATGCATTAAAGCCTACCTAAGAGCCAGGCATGTATCCCTTTCTACCCCATCATGGAAACAGCAGCCCCACTGTCCCTGTTTCTCAGGTTCAATGACACTGACAGGATGCTGATTCCCTTTGCCTTCTGGTTGTGAGCAAAGTTGTCTGATATACATTGGCAGGAGAGGGAGCCTGGACCTCAACTGCTCCTATGCCCACTAGCAGAATGTTATGGTATTTGGAATCTGGTCTTCCAATATTGAGAACCCATATAAGAAGCAAAAAATCTCTTGCAGGGTGGTAAGTGGAGCTACTTTTATTCACACACCTTAATTACCAGGCCCAATTAATACATGTTTTTAAAGAATGTGATGTCCTAAACAGAGTTTCAACTTACAACATACCTTACATCTTGGAGGATGGCACCCTTTCTTTAAGAAAATTGCCTCTGAGCTTGTGCTTCAACATTGTCTTCTGATGGCCACTTCAGGGCTTGTGGAGGCCAGCTATTTGAAAGGGTGGGTTGTGCAGTGGACTGTGGGCCCCAGGGTCACCATCTCATTCTCATTCCTTTGCTAATAAATCAGATATGCACTGTAGATCAGATGAGGAATGGGACTCTCAGGGACACTGTGAGACCCTAGATAATAGTGCTCAAAGAGAGTCGTCAAGGAGGAGAGGCAAACAGAGGCCAGGGTGAGCTCCACTTGCTGAAGATTAACCACCAGTCTTTCAAGGATGACTCTGAGGTAAACACCCTCCCACCAAGTGGCCATCTTTAAGAATATGCTAGCCAGGCTTAGACCTAGTTCTGGGGCAGAAGGTAGGTCACCCAGAGTGCACACTT
This sequence comes from Arvicanthis niloticus, assembly GCF_011762505.2. Lineage (NCBI taxonomy): Eukaryota > Metazoa > Chordata > Mammalia > Rodentia > Muridae > Arvicanthis > Arvicanthis niloticus. The sequence continues at coordinate 51,022,066 of NC_047676.1, read as the reverse complement.
CATCTATTTGCTCTACCAATGCACACAGTGTCACCACTGACTAGTCACTTTTATGAATAGTGAAGTGGCTTAGACTACATGCTCCCTGGAGGTTCTTCCATTTCCAACATTACACAATATCATGACACAAAAGCCCAAGATAGCAATGGGTAGAGATATGATGCTCCTGACGCCCTGGGCTAACGCTCAGTGAACCCTCATCTTAACGGCTTGGTTAACCGCTGTGTTCCGGATTGTCAAAATCTCACTTCAGTCCAATCCATGAACTATCTGAAATGAAGCTCTTTTACTTTCAAATATAAATCTATTACTCAAGTTAGTCTAATGGTCGACAGCCCAGTAAAGAATCTATTTGGTCAAAGGGGGAAAGAATTAGTTTTAAACACTAACTTTCATTAGTGGATTGTTTATAAAAAATGGAAGAAAACCACTTACAAACATCTCCACTTTGCCTTGCCACAAGTCTCAAATCCATCTTTGAATCATGTTTATAATCCTCAAGAACGTGGCCTTCACATTAAATTCTTTAGTGCCAGGGATCATCAGAGACACAGATGTGACTGACCAATGCAGCAAGAATCCAGATGTTTGCCAAGCAGCTGGCCAGCCTTCTCTCATGTGACCACACTTTTCTCTGTTTCTGTTCTTCCTGGCACATTCCAATCACTTTCATTTGCTCTTATATAAGCCCAGTACTTTCTCTGTGGTTTCTTTATCCATAAAGAAGGCTCCTGGAGTGCCCTGGTGATCAGAATGCCACTTCTCTGCGGTTGGCCCTCTACAGTATCCCTAGGTCTCCCTCTCTCCTTAGGTGTTCTCAGATTATACTAATGATGTTAAGGACCCTAGTGAGTCCCTGAAACAACACACAACGATTGTGTACGTCACAACGAGGCTGGGAAGAATAAATGAAACGGTGTACAAACAGTCCTCAGGCCAGCCTAATATCCAGGGTGCTCTCTCTATGGTCACTTTATTTTTTAATTTGTTAGTCATTTCTTTGTCTTTCTCTGCTCTTTCCAGCCCAATAGAAAGCCAGTGCCACTTGCCTAAGCTTTGGATCGCCTGTTTCTCCACTTTGAACAGTTAGCTAATGGCTCTCTGTAGCCCTGTTCAGGAAGGGCATTTCATCCACATCTCTGCTTACCTTCGACATCAGGACCCTGTGTCATCTGTCCAACTCCAATGTCAGGATTCTTGGAAGGGTTTTGATGTCATGTATGCTCAGTATTCTTCTCTCTTCAATGTACAATGTGTGTTCAACGCATGTTAGCTGATGAAAATTTTCAGTGAGATAAGTTTGCTACACAGTCTCCCCATGATATACTTAAAAGCTGTCCCAGGGTTGTGTGCATAAATCAGTGGAAGAGTACTTGCTTAGCACTTACAGGTCTCAGCTTACATCAAATTACAAGGAGGAGGACGAAGAAGAGGGGAGGAGGAGGAGGAGAGAGTGGGGAGGGAAGGAAGGAAGGAGAGGGAACAACAAAACAACAGTGCATCATTGCATCTTTGCAGGCAATAGTTTGAGATTCCTTGTGGCAGTATTGACAGTGATGCCAGGTTTGTCACATTTGTTACCCAGACAAGTGTTACAATATGGTCACATTATTGTGACAACAGACTAATTAAAACTTCAAGAGAGAACCCTGAGACCCATTTGCACAAGTTGAGTGGACAAAGGAGCTGGCCAGAGACACTGATGGCTTCCTGTCTCTCTCTTGGAGGCTCCTTAAGGTAGTACAGACTCAGAAGTTGAGCAAACCTTGGTTCTGAATTACAGCTCTGGTTTCTGTCACATCTGTGACCTTGTGCAATTGCTTAAGTTCTCTAAGCTTTAATTCCCTAGTTTCAAAATCTGTAATAAGAAACAGTCCTCATAGAGTTATTATTAGAGTGAAATAAAGAATGAATTTCTGAAAAAAAAAATTCCCAATCCCTAACAAACTCCTCATTTTCTTTTACAGCAGTCTTCCTTTATCCCTAGAATGTTCTGAGATGTTTTGGGGCTGGTCGACACTCCACAGAATACTAGTGCCATACATACTCTCCTTCTAACTTTATCCCCAATGAAATCTAAGTTACACATTAAGCACTAGGAAGAGTAATGACAATGACAAAGCAGAAAAATCAAAATATATGATAACAAACATTAAAAGCATAAGATGCTTTTACATCTGCAATTTTTCACATAATGACTTTACAGCATGATTGGCTGACGGGTACCGAGACCTCCGAATATAAAGATGTGGATAAGGACCGAACTGCTGGCTATGCACAGCTGGTTAAGCTTACATGTCTCAAAGTGACAGGTAAGGGAACAGGCTCCGAGCAGGCATGCAGACTGGCAGCCATGGGAGAGAGATGCCAAACTCCTCATTTAGGTAAGATTGAGGAAGCAAATGCTTTCTGGAAAGGGAAGGGTGGTAAATACTTCAAAGTTTTGACAGCCACGTGTGTCTGCTCCTGCCTATGACTCTATTATTATAAGCCTTAAATCATTTAAAGGTTATTCCTGGCTCTTGGACTCTTCTACAAACAAGGGACTAGCTGATTTGGACAATAAGCCATATTATGCCACCTTTTGCATTCAACAGTCCTGACGACACACTCTTTTCTATATTCACCATGTCCTATGGCCACACCAAATCCAAGACGCCTTCAGGCTTTATAACTAGATTTTGCTTGTCTTTGTTGTGTGTTGTTTGGTTTTATATAGTAACTTCTCTCTTTTTTTTTCATAGTTAATTCTTTTCCCAACAGTTTTCAAAATAAACATAGAAGTCATATGTCTATAAATTAACATATCTTCTTAAAGTAGTGGAGCAGTTTTATTATATTTTTGTGAGAAGAAATATCAGTGTAACCCTTTTAACTGAAAAAAAATAAAAGTCTTGTGTAGCTTTAATAGCTAAGGATTTTTCATGGCATACTTATTTCCTGCATTTTCTGTATAGAAAGGAAATGGGCTCTCTGTGCTTCTTAAAGGGGAACTTTATTTCTTGTCATCACCTTGCACATAACCAGCAAGTCTCTGAAAAATCCATCAATGCACCAGAGAGGGGGAAAAAATGAAAGTAAAGAATTGAGTATTTCTGTCAACATTCACTTATCTGGCCATCAAGTCTTCATGACCTTTTTAGGGGTTAAAGAACATTTTCTATGTCAATTATGAAAAGGCAAACAGGAAATCGATACCATGCTCATAAACACAGGGTGGGCCTGAGTAGACATAAGTCATTCTTTATATGTGATTGGCCTCAATCTATTGTGAGCATTACTATTCATATATCCTGGTTATAGGAAATGTGGGTTTTCGGTAAACCAGATGTTGATACAACCTTCCTCATAATTGATTCCATGTGCTAATTGCTTTTGCAAACCCACTCATTTCTCTTACCAGGTGGGTCAAAATCTCTTTAGTATAATGGTGATGAAAACATACTCCATATGTTGTACATTACACACTTGGCACCCACACAATAGAGGTCCTCCCTTGACTCTTCTCCCCCACCTTCCTGTAGGGAATGAAGGATTGGCTGCAGTCAGTAGCTAGATACTCTGTTTGCCTCATTAACTCCCATAGATTCGTCTCTAAACTGGGTCCTGGGCACTGGCATTCTGCATCCCACACAACCCCCTGTTTTTTTCTTTGGGGGCTTCATTGCCATTCTCATATAAGTATTTATACATTCTTATTATTTTTCCATGATTTTCTCTTAAATAAAAGAAGATACCTGTTGCAGGACCTTTCCTGCCCATTATATTTGCAGTGGAGCTTTGTGATTGGGCAGTAGAAGAGGTAGGTGGAGTTAAGAGTTGGGAGGAGGAAGGAAAGAGAAAGTAGGAAGAGAGAAAAGGGAGAAAGGCAAGATGGCAGGAGATGTTACCCTCGTGTCTCCAGCAGTTATTCATATCAAGGTAAGATAATTTGGGTTAACAATTCAAACTATGTGGGCATCTTGTGAATTGAGTATTTGTTGGTATATAAATCCATTTGGTTAATCTTTAAGCATTAAGAGTCTTATTTCTACCAGGTACTGTGAGGATGATGGTTATTTCCTGGGCTTTGGGGACTGGTCGCCACTGGTAGAGGCAACATTCACGCTGACATCTCATGGGTCCCAGGCCGGCACTCCTGGCCAGCGGGTCCTGCAGTTAGAGCAGAAACATGGAGCGGGAACATCGCAGCAGCCAGAGAGCTAGCCAGAGCCGAGCTGATTGCAGCTTTTTCCAATACCTCTCACTGCAGATACCTTAGTCAATCTCTATAATATTCCAAATTTGAATCTGTCATATACTCCTAGCCAGTAACAATAACTGCAGTCGATTTTTAAAAGAAATGTATAACCCATCTATATCCTAAATGTAGATGGAAATATCTAAAACTCTTTCTTTTAGATTATTTATTTTATGTATGTGAATACACTGTCGTTCACTTCAGACAGGTGAGAGGAGGGCATCAAATCCCATTACAGGTGGTTGTGAGCCACCATGTGGTTGCTGGGAATTGAACTCATGACCTCTGGAAGAATAGTCAGTGCTCTTAACTACTGAGCCATCTCTCTAGGCCTAGACAGAAATATCTAACTCATATAGAATTTATTGTCTAAATGTCTATTATCTCCCCTGTTGGATCACCCCTCACCTACTACTTTGGTCTTAATTACAATGGTATTTTGAACATTAATTTCACTGTCCATACAAAATCAGAAACACATACCAAAAGGGATAATATTGATTGTCAACTTGACAGGATCCAGAGTTACCTATGAGCCCAGCCTCTGAGCATCTCTGTGGGGTTTGGTGGAAAGACACACCTTAACTATAGATGATGCCATCCTGTAGGTTGGTGTTCTGGACCAAATAGGAAGGAGAACGTGAGCTAAGCATGACAGTTCATTGCTTTCTTTTTCCTGACTGCAGACACAACCACAGTGTGACGAGCCACTTCAAGATCTTGCCAACATTGCATCTCTGACACAAAGGACAGTACCCTTGAGTTGCTTTTATCGGGTACTTTTTCACAGCAACAAGACAAGTAACACAAAAACTAGAAGTTCTCAAATTTTTATGACCACAAAACCCAGTAAATGATGTATTGGAGATATAGATCACCAAACCAGAGACTCTCAGGAATGTGAAATGGAGCCAAAGAATACAGGTTTCAGCAAGCCTTCCAGTTGATTTAGATGCAGTCAGTCCTTTGGACAAGAGAACAGAGTCCAGTGGGATGAGACTCCTTGGGAAACACTCTGGAAATCATAGATAAAAGTCAAGCTGCATTTTCTTCATGCTACAAGAGATGAGCAACCCCAATGACCATCAAGTTGCAAAATGGTAGGTCTTATAGGTTATTGTATTAGTCAGAGTTCTCCAGAGAAACTAAATCAATTAGATGATTGTGAAGATTGTTGAATATAGAATCTAAGGGACTAGGTAAGTGTACCTGCAGACCAGCGATGCAGACAAGTGCATTCTGCTGTGGATCCTGGCAAAGCCAGTGCAACAGAGGAAGTAGGAAGACCATCTGGTTGACAATCCACAGTTTTGTTTTGTTTTTTATAATTCTAAACATTTATTCATCAAATAAAAAGAGATTAAAGTTCATAAAATAAACACTGCTACAGCTAAAATCACATACTAATTCTCAGATAATAGTTGTTATTTCAATAACCTCTCTCACCAATAGGCAGGACATAAATACAAAAACTAAACAGGGAAATTAGATTTAATGGTGTCATAAATTAATGAAACTAGCAGATATCTACAAAACATTACACTCAAATACAAAATAGCATTTATTCTATAGACCAGTTCATGAAACATTTTTTTGCTTTTGATTTGAAAGTTTTGTTTTATTTGCATATTTTATATGTTCAGCTACACTTTTAATGGGTTTTAGTAACTCTGATCCACTTTTTTAAAAATCTCAGTTTTTTCAAGTATTTCACATTTATTTTTTCATTCTTTTTTTGCTTTTATACAATTTTTTAATGCTAATCAAAGGCTTTATAAGTTTGGTGATGCTCAATATCAAGATGCCCATACAATCAGAAGTGTAACCCAATACCCAACCTAGATATATCAACTATCTTTGACTGGCAGTGACACGCAATCATCTGCCTCCATGTTCCTCTCTCTCTCTCTCTCTCTCTCTCTCTCTCTCTCTCTCTCTCTCTCTCTCTCTCTCTCATGACCTAGCTTCTCCTCTCCTTCTCCTCCTTTCTCCTAACTCCTCCTCTTCCTCTCCTTACTCCTCCCACTTAGCTCCTCCTACATATCACCCTTACTGTTAAAATAAAACTTTTCTCCCAAACTATGTTAAAGCATAACTATGCCAATTTGTGTCAGTAAGATACAAGATAGACCTAATATCTAGTCCATCATTTTGTTGACTAACCAGAACCTCTGTCTTCTTTCCTAACTAAAAGACTTAGTTCTGAACCTGGCTTTTTTCTTGGCTTTAGAATGAATATCAGCTGAAAACCATCCTCTCAAATCTTTTCTCTCAAAGTAAATAGCTGGGACTGGCTATGGGACTATAAGTCTTCAACCCTGTCAGAAATCCAGAATGACTGAGTTAATTGAAATTATGGGAAGCACAAAGCATAGCTTCCAAAGCTTAGCCAATTTATAGAGACTGCTGAACACCTGGACAGTCCCTATATTACCAAATGTTGGAGCATCTGATCTTCAGCCTTATGGCCCAGGGTCATCTGACAGACCTAGTGATGCAGAATTATTAAGGGCTGATTACTCTATCTCTAATCAAAATGAACATTAATACAGAAATGTTTGTAACATCAATTCTGTGGACTTCTGATGTTTGAAAACCAACTATCCATTTAAGGCAATCTGGACTGTTGTCTGTTAACTCCTCTCAGCTATTTCTAAATAAAATATAGAAAACACCCTAACAATAAACTCAAAACCATGAATTTGCTATAGGCCCTTAACTCCCAGGCTAACCATCTCAAATCAATTAAAAAAGTTAAAGAAGGGCTGGGTCTAAGCCTTGTATTCCTAAATGTGTTATATAGGCACAATGCCTATGAGAATAACAATATTCATCTCACTTTTATATCAATAAGAAGCTCATACCAATGAAAACCTTAAATTTAAAATCAAAGTAAATTTTGTGCCATTTAAGAAATTATAACTTATCTTAATAACAAATATACATATTTCTACCAATAGGTTATGGCTATGCAATAAATCCTAGCTAATCCTCCCTGTTCCAACAAAACCACTACTTTTCCCTAGAAAGACAGCCCAATATTAACCACCTCAGTCCCCAAGCCCAGGGAATAGGGGTGCCAACTCTTCATTAACTTCTTCAAGCTGATTATGGGCATTGAGATATTAGAAGAGGGGTGGGGGGAAGAGTAAATTGATAAGCCTCTGACACTGTGTCTTCACTGCATCCGGCTGGAATTCCAGGACATCAGAGGTTCGAGCAGGTCTGCTCAGCTTGCTTGATGAGTAGATACACCAAGGCTGTGTATTCTGCAATATACAATTCTCAAAACAAGTTTTAGTATCAAGATAATTTTTTGTTTGAATTCTGGAATGTAGTCTTCTGGCGGCCTGCCTCTGTCATGTCTAATCCATATAATTCTGGGAGTTTCTATGAGGGTGTGCTCCCACCATCCTCCCATTCCCGCCTCCCTGCTTTTGAAATTTTCCAACACTAGGGTATCCAAACTTTCAGGGACCAAGGCTGTCCACTTCCACTGATGCCTGGCAAGGCCACCCTCAACTACCTATACAGGTAGAGCCATGAGTCCCTCCCTTTGTATTCTTAGGCTGGAGATTTTAGAATGGCTACTCCAGCTTGTTTCTCAGGACCATTTGCTTGAAAAATTGTTTTCCAGCCTTTTACTCTAAGGTAGAGTCTGTCTTTGTCACTGAGGTGGGTTTCCTGTATGCAGCAAAATGCTTGGGTCCTGTTTATGTATCCAGTCCATTAGCCTATGTCTTTCAATTGGGGAATTGAGTCCATTGATGTTAAGAGATATTAAAGTACAGTGATTGTTGTCTCCTGTTAATTTTGTTATTAGAGGTGGAATTATCTTTGTGTGGCTATCTTCTTTTGGATTTGTTAGAAGAGGATTACTTTCTTCCTCTTTCTAGGGTATAATTTTCCTCCTTTTATTGGAACTTTCCCACTATTTTCCTTTGTAATGCTGGGTTTGTGGAAAAAAATATTGTGTAAATTTGGTTTTGTTGTGGAATATCTTGGTTTCTCCATCTATGGTAATTGAGATTTTGCTGGGTATAGTAGCTTGGGCTGGCATTCCTGTTCTCTTAGGGTCTGTATGACATCTGTCCAGAATCTTCTAGCTTTTACAGTATCTGGTGAGAAGTCTGGTGTAATTCTGATAGGTCTGCCTTTATATGTTACTTGGCCTTTTTCCCTTACTGCATTTAATATTCTTTCTTTGTTTTGTGCACTTGGTGTTTTGATTATTATGTGATGGGAGGTATTTCTTTTCTGGTCTAGTCTAATTTGGCATTCTATAGGCTTCTTGTATGTTTATTGGCATCTCATTCTTTAGATTAGGGAAGTTTTCTTCTATAATTTTTTGAAGCTATTTATTGGCCCTTTAAGTTGAGAATCTTCACTCTCATCTATACCTAT